>NW_019392875.1:2339494-2601845 GCF_000648675.2 Cimex lectularius | reverse complement strand
GAATTTCAACGGTGCTATTAGATTTTCAGAGAAATGTTTAGATTAAAAGATATCACGATTTTCCGACGCCAGGACGTGATATCTTTCAAAATCGATAAAAAGCGAAATTACTCTGAAATGGTTGAGAATCGGACCATGGACAATATGAACTTTTTTGTTCATTTTAGGGTGAAGAATCTACTGGAGAAGTTTGTAGCACGAGTAGCAATTCACCCTGTATATATATATAGAGAGAGAGGGGAAAGAAAGTGAGAAAGGAAAAACTACTATATTAACTAAAACTAACTATATTAATGAAAATATGAAACCAACAGATTCTTTAACATATATTAAGTTAAGACTATGTTAAGACTTTGTTCTAGATTTATATATTTTTTTCTTTATAAATAAATATTCTTATAGAAGAAACTGTATTCGCATACACAAAGAAAATCTTTTGAAAACTTAATGAAGTAAAATGGTGCATTCAGATGTTGTACAATATTGTCAGGTTTATTTCTGCCCTTTTGAGACTTTTAAAAATAGGTTTTAATTTCTCAGTTCAATGATTGCTTTTCTCGCTCTTACATCATTCTTTGTTACATTGTTAGGGACGATTTGAGGCGGTATAATCAAAAGGAAAATCACCCGAGTGAGGGGACACGTCTATTTGAGAGCTCCTAGCGTTAGCGAGATATGACTTTCCTTGATGTGCCAACGCTTAATTGCAAACCTCGCCCGTTTTTAATATAGGACTCCAAAAATATTTGAGCAACCTTTTCTCTGAAAACGGCGACTCGGTTTGTCTCTGTGTTTGCTTATTGAAATAACAACAAACGGACGACCGCAAGGGAAAAGTTTGCCAAGGGCACGTCTCAGCACAGACGACATACTCTCGGGAAAGCTTCCGAACCACGGAAAAAGTCCCAACGAGCACTATTAACAATCCAAAAGGGTCACAACAAAGTTTACACTTGTTGAATTTCACATGATAACCTGGGAAAAAAATCCTAGTTTGAAGATTTTTTTACGTTATATGAAATTCAATTATTTATTCTTTGTATGTAAGGTCTTGGTTGAAATGAAAAAGTTAGTGTCACGAGCGGGATTCGAGCCGAAGGTCTTGGGTTCGAATCCCGCTCGTGACAGTAACCTTTTCATTTCAACCAAGACCTTACATACAAAGAATAATTAATTGTAAAAAGCAATTTGGTTAATCAGACTACTAAACATAATGGGTTATATGAAATTTTCCCTTAAACGTTTCTTAAGTCCCTAGGCTGTATTCTTTGGCTAGATTAAATATCATACTTATCATATAGATTATGTGATTTAATAACGCTTTTTGTTATATTTTTAAAAAGTTTAAATAAACAAAAAAGGACAAATTAAGTGTGCACCTTAGCCATCTATGATATATTCTCTGTGTTCTATACTAATCAAATAAATTCACGAAAAACATAAACTAAAATAAGTAAGAAGAAAAGTGTCAGATTGTACTATCAACTGTAGATGGTTCTGGGCCAAACCCGTGTAGGTGCCCCTTTTGCAGAGAAAGGTTGCTCGATATGTCCCACATGATAGGTGCCTTGGATCATTACAGGGAGCGTGTGTACCCATGCCGCCGTATTTAAGAATGGTTCTCGGGCACAGAAGCAAGTTTCTGGGTCCCCTGTTTCCTTTTTGGAGGACGTGGGTTTTTATAGTTTTTAGATCTGTTTCATGTGATTTGTCTGAGTGCGTATATTTATTAATATGAGTGGTGAGCGGCTGATGGTTAAATAGCCTCTCATGACCCTCCAGCAGTGTGTGTTTAGGGTCGGTGGAAGAATATTTATAAAAATTCACCATCGACCCTAATCTAGATTAGATTATTATTATGTGTAGGTATTATTAGCTGTAAATAATCAGGATTAGTGCGATGTGTGAATGTATTTATTTGTGCGACTGTACAATAGAAATTAGTTAGTTTTAGGCTAGATTATGCTTTGCATTTGGGGCTGAAATGAATTAGTTGTCAAAGCCTCTGTTGGATCCTAACCTCGTCGATTGTACACAACTGGGTAGGTGAGCTTCCCTGAGGACTATGGTCAGCACATAGATAACCCTTGGGGATGAAAGACCTACTTCTAACTAGGACAAAAATATTTTAGATACCCGGGCCATGTTGGCATAGACGGAAATGAAAAAGATGGCCAAGTAGCCAAACGAGCAGCAAGGACGCCGTATCACCCGGGGACCCTTGTGAGTTCAGCCAACGGGTGGATACTCAGAGGAGTGATAGGGCTATCATCCGGTCACTGACATCTGAGAAAACATTCACATGGGCATATATAACGACGATCCCATTTGCAGTTTATGTAATGAAGAGAAAGAAACATCGAATGCGAAGCAACGGCTCAATGGAGACATAACGTAGACATTGTAGCAGCGAGAGTCAATAGCCTAATACTTCTGATAAGAAGAATTGAGTCGATTGAAGTCGATAGGGAACTAGGAAGGTGCAATATGCCAGAAGGCTGCAGTGCCTGGGGAGTACAAAATTCGCTTTTTAGTATCCTCATCAACATCACCAGCCAACGATGTGAAAAACTTTCCCGCAAACAAACGAGAAACCTAAACAAAGTAAAATAAAACAGTCGGTCAAATCGATATAAAGAAAGGATTTGGCCTCGTCTGCGGGCATTATCACATGGGCATTTCCTCGCTAAAGAACAAAGAGTGACAAAGACAACCTCGGAGTGACAAAGAGAGACACAAAGAACAAAGACCTTTGTGCTTCGCAAATGGATCTGTAAAACATAAATTACCAGAGTTCCAGGAATTAGCACGGTACAGAATAAAGTGTTGCCTAGGCTTATTAAACACGTAAATTATTAAAACACAGTAGGGATTATAATAAGAAAATGATTCTATACCTAAAACAGAGCTAGGCTCACATATAAGCCCTTTCATATGTCGGTTATAATAATATTATTAATTTGAGCGAATGTATTTATTAGCTTATTCGAAGTATGTTTGTGATGGAATATCGAAACCCAAAGGCACCAGTAGTAGACAGGTTATTTACATTTACATATATTTACAGTGAGATAGAGGAAAATATCAAAAACCATTGTGACTACCCGACTATGTGAATCTATTTATTTGCGTGAATGGTTAAGTGTGTAAGAACACTGTCAGTACGGAATATCGAGTACCCACAAACCTGTCAAACCAATTAGGTTAACGTAGGATGGTGAATTTGTGATTTTTACATTGTGTGAATGTATTTATTGGCGAGAATGAAGGAAAGGCGTTAAGGTGAAAAAGGCCTCCTAACTTTAGGTTCCGTCTGTACATAATTGTAGCGTAGTTCTGGGGGTGGTGCTCAGTGTTATATCTGCAACTCGTGAGTCCCGCCGGACTTAGATTCTCGTTGTAATAGTACGACTGTACTTTAATTGACTAATTAATCACGAGTAAAAAGGTTATACGTCAAAGATAGAGGTAATAAAAAAGCGAGGTAGACAAAATATGGCCGATGACCCTAGCCGTTCGCCAGCCGGAAAAAATATATGCATGATTATTTATTAAAAATAAATGAAAAATGAATTTCAATAGCTCTGATGGTGGTTCAATAATCTGAGAAACCTCATCAATAAAACTACTTGGTTCAATAACAAATACTGAAAGCTCAAAACCATTACGGAAATGTAATAATTCACTGTTTTGATGACGGGGGATGTCAAAATGATGAATTACGCTTGGTAGTTTATCCACGGGGTCAGATAACGTTTTGATCCACTTCAACGAAGTAGCACACATTAAAAACATATCTGGGGTGTTGAGAAAATGACATCATTGTTTTGACGAATATTTGGCCGAGGACCAAGGCGACCTCTGACCCCCTAGGCACCTGTTCGTGACATCAGGCAATCGGACATCTCAAAACATCAACAAGACACGCCGGTCTGGGCCGTTTCAAAAGACGAATACTTTCTGTATCGGCAAGACCGGAAAGTCGCGTAAAAAAACAAAAACAAGTTGGGGGAGAACAGATTGAAGGGAGACAGAAGTCGGTGAGACGAGGGAAGTCAGCATCCATTTACACGTCCGTGTACATCTGTCTGATAGACGAGAAGAAAAATTTCGAATAATGGAATCATGTCAACGACAGACGACATGAGAGGGGTCGCGAATTGACAGAAAATCTAAGCGAGAGGCCTTTCCTTCAGGGAAGATTTGCTTATTTCAGCCGATGAAAACCACTCAGAATATTGTTTCGTGGTCTCAATGTTCTTAAGATATTTAATAAAATACTTTTCATATTAAACAAATAAGGAAAATAGTAAAAACAATTAATTATTTTTTCGCGAATAGTACAAATAGTAACAAGATGTGATTTTTAATTTGGAAGAGACAGAACAGAAAAAAAACTCAAATGTATCACAGACATGGTGATTTGTAAATATATTAGCAGAAATTATGATATAATTTAATCATTTAAAATTAGTTGGGTACGATATTTTCCGCCTGCCTATATTCGCGGTTTTGCCCTTTCAGACGGATTTCGGCTTCTCGTCAGATCGTGGTTGGTCTGATGGGCTAACCAAAAAGTATCGGAATTGAACAAAATTCCGGATGGATTAACTTCTTAGTCCCGTTGGACTAATCACGGTTTAAGCGTGGCTCACTGGGAACTCGTTCATTATTTGAACTAAGTTTAGAAAATGGAGCGTTTCACGATCCACTGAGCTTGGTTGAACTTCATGATTTCAGAACTGATTGTCCTTTGTACTGTTTTACCTAGTGATCATAGTTATTCATTATTCACACGTTTACCTCTTTTCCGAAGGCTTTATAGTTTTAGTTTTCCTACTAAATTTTCTTTCGTCAAATATGTCTGAGAAAAATTATTGACATTCTGAATCTCTTAAAGAATTCAACGATGTCTCATTCGTAAAAACGTCCTCATCAGGTTATAAAAAACATTCTTTGAAATTTTTTGGCGGAGGCCATCCTGATTTTGTGAAACTCCATAATAAGGTGCTGAGTCGGAATTAAATTGCCTTTTGCTGATTGGCATTTATTAAGTGAGACGCATTTCTGTCTAATATAGACCATCTTCTGTGACCAAATAACAAAAGTGGTACAAATTATATACTAATTTTATACATAAATAATATTATTCGGAAATCGTAAAATGCGGTCTGGTGTGATGTAGGTTTCAGAAAAACGTTTTCTTTATCGTGCCAACGTTTCGTTCTTTATTGAAATCATCTTCAGGGCCTGGGATTTACAAACAATGTTTAAATTTAACAAATTCATGTAGGATGTGGACAAAGTGAATTTATACCTGAACTGATTGTCCTTTGTATTGTTATACCTAGTGATCATAGTTGTTCATTTATACAATGCAAAAAATATTTTTTATATTCAATCCAAGTATTTTTTTGCATTGTATAAATTCATTTTTTCCGACATCCTACATGTATTTGTTAATTTAAACAATGTTAATATCAGGCCCTGAAGATGATCTCAACAAAGATCGAAACGTTGGCACGATAAAGAAAATGTTTTTATGAAACCTACATCACACCAGACCGTACCTCACGATATCCGAATAATCATCATCTAACGGTCACTAATCACCACACAAAAATAAATAATATACTAAAATGTAATAGTGATGATTAGAACGGCTTTTAATTTTACATACATTTTATTATATGTTTTGACGGTTTTGTTAGATTCTTATAAGACAGGAGGATGTCTGTACGACTATGAACTTGGCAGGTAGTCTGTCAAGCATTCTTTTTCCAAACATCCACTTTTCAACATATAACAACGTAAAAAACCGTCAAACTACTTTCTACAACAAAACGTCACTGAAGATGGTCTGGCGACCGAAACGCATCTTACGAAATTAACGCCTATTGTGGAAAAGGCAACTTATTTCCTACCCATTATATTATTTTTCGAAATCTATAAAAAAATATTCAAATCGAATTCAACTTTTGTGGTTTAAAAGTTAAATATTATAATGCGTCTTTAGGTTATATTATAAAATAAACATTACTTAACTCTGAACCTAGTTTAACCCACGTTTGACGGTCGTTTAAAATTGAACCATCATTTAACTTAAAAAGAATTTTTTTTGAATAGTTGAACTAGGTTCACTATTGAACTGAGTTTAAGCCATGTTGGTGCAAGGCCCTAAGCGGGTATCGTGCAAGTACCACTCATAATTTGATCCCAATATTTTCACCACAACTTGTCTATTAGTCAGCCACCACCACCAACAACAACATCTAAAAGAAATACATATTTCCATTTTTGCATCTATTTTTTTATGAAGGACAAATTTGATCCATACTTCCAAAAAGTCTAAAGATTTTCAGGTTTTCGTGATTTTCTAATGGAGTCTGTTGGACGATAAACACACATTTTGGTATTTTTTTCGGGCAAGAAGCCGTCAAAGGCCGTAACAATTATAGGTCAGACTAAACCGACACAAATCACTAATCCTTTTCATCAATGGATCAATGGCTCAGCACATCCCCTGGTGTGTCAACCTTTTCATGTACATTTTATTAAGTTCCATGTCAGATTGTCCATCCATTCCCGCATTTATCTTGACATCAGTGGTTCAAGTAAATAGTGTGTCCATCTTCCACGTTAAATTGACGAAAAAACTCTTTCAAATCATGATTCCTTGGAAGTTTTAAAATTGAAACCCCTTAGACGCTGATACAAGGAAGGATTAATATTTCGTCCGGACCTACAACTAATATTAGCACGCAGCTCTCCGACCGCCTGGTCCATCTCTAGTTTTGATGCTCACACACTCTTTTGAAAAGAGAGAATACAAATGGATTTTCTTATAAACGCAAATTATGCTTGAACATTGAAAAATAACAATCGTTGGCTAACGCCTAATAAAGTTTTATTATTTGATAATCTAATCCACTTTTAAAATTAGAATGCACTTGTGAAATTAGTGCAAATTTAAAAACAGAATTATTATCAAAATGGATTCTCAATTTTGGCTAAGTATTCTATTTTAAATTTACATATACTTATATTTATACATACATCAAATATTTACATGCATGTAGGCAAAAAACAAAGAGAGAGGCCACGTGTAATTATGTACTGCTTATAAAAAAAAACAAAAAAACGAAACACAATAATAATAACTAAACAAAGCAAAAATAATCAAAAGCGTAAAAAAAGTAAATATTCTGAAGAGAAATGAAAAACTAAAAAAATCCAATGGAATTATATCCCATTCGTTTTTCATGCCAGTTCATTTCCTGTGGGGAGGTTTAATGCTGTTTTCTTTTTTTCTGCGTTTTCTTTTTTACCACTAACAGACAGTTCATACTTGCGACGCAATGAGCCATAAACTTCAATCTTTTTAGCGCTCTAAGAACAAAGTGAGTCGGGATTTGTCCCACCATGGTGCTGAATGTTTGACTTTCATTTCTACCTTTAATTTGCCACAGGAAAAGTCTAATAAAAATAATATAATAAAAAAAGGGCTTTGGAAAATCAATAAAAATCAGCGAAATTATTCAGGCAACATTGAGCCCGAACGCTACTGGGAGTCGTCAATTTGTGGCTGAAGATATTTAAAAAAAAATCGCTTATATATTCCTTCCTAAGAGTTTGTAAGACTTAATCGCATTCTTAGAAAATAATTAAACTTCTAATATTTTGGTTCTTTGACTACGAAAACAATAGGGATAGTCAGACATGTCCAACAGACTAGAACAATTTCAAAATTGACGTTCACATAAATCGACAAGTCATGCCACAATAAATCATTAGTTTTAGTTAAATAAATAATTTTTATGTACAGTTCCTCCTTATATAATTTCCTCCTTATATAATTTCCTCCTTATTTATATAGTCAGTGTCTAACTATCGTTATCTCATCATTACATGGCCTCTCTTTCATATTTATTTCTATTTTCCTTTCTATTTATCTAACTTTATTTGTCTATATATTTTTGGTGGTCACTTATCTTCTTCGACCTCTCTCATTTAACCTTCTCTCTCACTTCCTTTGGTTTGCGCTATCTCTCTCACTGTCTCTTATTCTCAGTTACTCATCTGTCTCTGTCTCTCTTCTGACTTTCATTTCAATTCAATACATTGTCTTAGGGAGATAAAGGGAGAAAGGGGGGGGATGAGAGTGAGAGGGAGGGAGCGAGCGAGATAGAAAGAAAGATGGATAGAGAGAGAGGGAGCGACCAGGCGAGGGTGAATGAGAAGAAGCAAGCGAGAAAGAGAAGAGAAAGCGAAAGAGAGAAGAAAGTAATGATTCTCCTGGAAATCTCGGCGTCCAGTACAACAGTTTTGTCTGACCGATCTGTCAAGATGGTTTAGTATAATAACTGAGCCGTGAAAGGAGATATTTACTTATTTTATGCACAAGCTAAACTATCAAAAAGTGTGCGCAAGGAAGGAAGTGTGAGTGTGGGAGAGAGAGAGAGAGAGAGAGAGAGAGAGAGAGAGAGAGAGAGAGATAGAGAGAGTGAGAGAGAAATCGGGGCTATTTTCCTGGCCAGAAAGGGAAAAAGAATAAAACAGAGAGCCTAAGAATAAATTTCATAAAAAATGTTTCATAATTAGCACAATATAAAAACCAAATGAACACGCACAAAATTAAAAACTGATTTCAAAATTCGATGCACGCAGCCAATGAATGCAGGAAATAAATAAATAAATTCAAACCTGACAATTTTTCTTTAAAACAATTTTTTTTATTAAATTTGCTAGTACTTTATACAAACGTAACCAATCTTTTATCCTAAACGTGATATTTTACGGTTGAAAAAATTTGTTTTTAATTCAAAATCGCCGGTATAAAAAAATGGCGCCTAATTATCAAATTACAGAACAAGCCAGGGTATCGGATTAACATTATAAATACGTTTAAAGCCAATGTTCCCAGTTAGGCCAGTTTCGTAACCCTGGAACAAACCCAAATCTGAATATTTTATTACGACAGGTATTTGGAATCCGAAAGACGTCTGATCCTATTTATTTTGTCCTTTTGATCTCGCTAAATAGTATGGTCAAACGGAAGGAACAATATTTACCGGCTCATCACGCCGTTTAACAATTAAAACTTTTGAAATTTACAGTTGGAAATAACATTTGCGCTCTATGCAAATACACCTGGGACGGTCGGAAAAGATAGAGAAAAAATAATCCAAATGATGCGGTAATAACAGAACCAGATAAATGCATGTTTTTCCCCTAAAGATTATGAAATATTAAATGTCGTTCTCAAAATGTATAAAGCAATGAAAATTGTTTCTAAAAGATTTATCTTAACCGTCCTAATATCAGCGGTTGTTTAATTGGAACTCGGAGTGACGAATTCTAGGTTTGGCCTAAAAGCTTTTGTTAGGGAATGGTTTATACAAGCTCACACTCAGACAATGGGCCTGGTGTCCATTCTCGCGGTTTGGACGTCATGTTTAAAGCGAGAGAACTTGCTATATTGTCTCTTCACGGCAAATTTGACGTACATAATCATCGTCCCTAGAAACATTGTCCAAACAGAGAACAAAGAGAAATATCGACGAGCCGGCCCAGCCGCAACCTTTTGCCGGATAGAAACGCGGGCGAAAATAATATTGACGACCTCATAAACCTGGAGTTATGTTCCTTGGAAGTGTTTAAGGAGTAGTAAACCTGTTTAGGGTGGTCCGAGTAATAAAGAATTAACGAGCTAATCAACAAAGAATAGAGGAGATTTACTGCGAGAGCGATTTCGGAGGGGGGTGAAAGGACGTTGGATCGGGTCAGGTGAGGGGCTTCGCCGTCAGGACGTCATTACCCTGGACTTAATCCAAGTCGGTGACGTAACTCAAGTTGAAAATAACCGGACCGACATCCCCCAGACGGTACTTCCGCAAACTATCTCGGACTAGCGCCATCGTTCCTTTATTGTTTATTAGCGGGTCTAATTTGTGTAATGGGATTTATTAGCGGCGGTAGTACAAATTGAACAGAAACTGATTCAGCTATTTTTGGATTTCTTTTTTACTCCATAAAGCGCGAATAAAGGCATTAAAACGTTAATTCCTTACTCGAAAGGGTGAGCCTTGTAAACCTACTTATCTGGAAGATAAAAGGGACTTTCTTCTTGAAAACAGATTGCTATTGGTCAAAACCAATTCCTCTCAACCGAATAAGGGCTTTGTTTTCGAAAAAAAACCCTTGTCTTTCAAAGAATAACCAATTTAATAAAAATAGTAAAATAATATTTTTTTAACATATCAAATTACCGTTTTCATTATCCTAATTTTATCCAAGGTTTCTTAGTTTTTACTCATATTTTTATTATATATTTTGATCATTTAACATAAAAAAGATAGAGATTAAATTTACTGTTTTAAATTTTTCCCGAGGGCTCACAACAGCAGCGGTCATATCTACCCTCGGGGTAACGGTGTTTTTGGAAAAAAAAAGCCCATTTCTAAATACGTCGAATTCGAACCCGGGAACTTTACCTTGCATTAATTAGCGTCGTGATTGTGTGAATTATATAATATATGCAAACAAATAAATTATATAAAATTAATTATAAATTAGGCATGGTAAAAATAGAATTTCTTATCATACTAATGTTAAAAAACTGAGTGTCTAAAAGACCTCTATAGGTACAGCGACTATAAAATTATTTTATCCATAATAAATATTTCCTATGTAGAAATTAGAGTGTTTTTGTTTCGTTTCATTTCTGGTTCGTAAGGTGTTTGTAAATTGTATTAGTTAGTTTATGAAAAACCTAAACATTGAAGAGCAACGATTTCAGAAACTTGTTTGAAGGTTGAGCCTGTAAAAAAATGCAATTTTGTATAATGGTGACAAGTCGATATACTCATGTATTCCATTAATTGTGTCTTGCATATTTCTTAAGATGTTTGAACAAAAAGTGCTCATAGATCAGTGTCGGCAAAAGCAATAAGTCCAACTTATGATAGAATCCTTATTATATTCAGTTCGTGAAATATATTCGTAGATAAAAGATCAATTAAAGATTAATTAATTATTCAGGCTCGATTATGAAGCAAATATTACAAAGATGCAGTGCTCTAAAATTACCCAAAATACTAGTTACCCTGCCCATTTAATCGACAGAACTATCAGAGCGGATATAGTCTTCACAATTTTCACCTTTTTCCTAATTTTCCCGATGGATATGACCCCCAAATAGGGAAATGAAGTTTATGTAATACAGGGTGAATTGCTACTCGTGCTACAAACTTCTCCAGTAGATTCTTCACCCTAAAATGAACAAAAAAAGTTCATATTGTCCATGGTCCGATTCTCAACCATTTCAGAGTAATTTCGCTTTTTATCGATTTTGAAAGATATCACGTCCTGGCGTCGGAAAATCGTGATATCTTTTAATCTAAACATTTCTCTTAAAATCTATAAGCACCGTTGAAATCCCCGTTAATTTTTAGAGAGAATCAAAATCATAATTCCATTGAAATTTTTTAATTTAATTTAATGCCCATTTAGTATGTAATGCTTAAGAAGTTTACAAACAGCTAGAAGGTCAAGGAAGAAAGACCCAAACGTTTTGCCACCTTCATCTTCTTATTGAAAAATTAACGGGGATTTCAACGGTGCTTATAGATTTTAAGAGAAATGTTTAGATTAAAAGATATCACGATTTTCCGACGCCAGGACGTGATATCTTTCAAAATCGATAAAAAGCGAAATTACTCTGAAATGGTTGAGAATCGGACCATGGTCAATATGAACTTTTTTGTTCATTTTAGGGTCAAGAATCTACTGGTGAAGTTTGTAGCACGAGTAGCAAGTCACTCTCAAACATTAGCAATCCTTGAACCACCATTTTTTCTCTTTTTGTCATCAACATCTTGGTCTCACAACCACTAAATAAGAAAATGACGAGTGCGTTGGAAGCGTTATTAAATCAGGTAGTTTTCCTCAAATTTGCTGCCTTCTGAGACTAAAATTAGAAACTCTGGATTACTTTATACACTTTCCGATTTACACAATTTTCCACTCTTTTTGTAGTTCTGGCTGAAATAAAACACAAAAAATTAGCCCAAACATTTTGCCACCGTCATCTTCTTATTGAAAAATTAACGGGAATTTCAACGGTGCTATTAGATTTTCAGAGAAATGTTTAGATTAAAAGATATCACGATTTTCCGACGCCAGGACGTGATATCTTTCAAAATCGATAAAAAGCGAAATTACTCTGAAATGGTTGAGAATCGGACCATGGACAATATGAACTTTTTTGTTCATTTTAGGGTGAAGAATCTACTGGAGAAGTTTGTAGCACGAGTAGCAATTCACCCTGTATATACATTGTCGAAGTGACTGCTATTGGAAGGGCTCTAGAATATGCTGAAGACTGTGCAAAAATCTGCACTCTCTTGCAGACTTAGTGAAGTGCACTGCCTCTAATTCTTAGTCACTCATCTCTCTCTCTCTGTCTCACTTCTTTCTTTCATTTTAATTCAATGCATTGTCTTAGGGAGATAAAGGGAGAAAGAGAGAGAGAGAGAGAGAGAGAGAGAGAGAGAGAGAGAGAGAGTGAGCGAGCGAGCGAGAGAAAGTGAGAAGGAGCAAGCGTGAAAGAGAGAGAGAGAGAGAGAGAGAGAGAGAGAGAGAAGGAGCAAGCGAGAAATAGGGAGAGATAGTGAGGGAGAGTGAAAGAGAGAAAAAAGAGAGGAAGAGAGAGAAAGAGAAAGAGAGTAATGCTTTCCCCCGGAATTCTTGGCGCCCAGAACAACAGTTTTCTCTGATCTATCTGTCAAGATGGTTTAGTATAATAACTGAGCCGTAAAATGAGGTATTTACTTATTTTATGCACAAGCTAAGCTATCAAAAAGTGTGCGCAAAGAAGGAAGTGTAAGTGAGTGAGTGAGTGTATGGGGGGGAGAGAGAGAGAGAGAGAGAGAGAGAGAGAGAGAGAGAGAGAGAGAGAGAGAGCGGGATGGAGCAGGCGAGAAAGAAAGAGAGAGAGTAATATTTTTCTTCGGAATTTTCGGCGTCCAGTACAACAGTTTTCTCTGACCTATCTGTCAAGATGGTTTAGTATAATAACTGATCCGTGAAAGGAGGTATTTACTTATTTTATGCACAAGCTAAGCTATCAAAAAGTGTGCGCAAGGAAGGAAGTGTAAGTGAGTGTATGGGAGAGAGAGAGAGAGAGAGAGAGAGAGAGAGAGAGAGAGCGAGCGAGCGGGATGGAGCAGGCGAGAAAGAAAGAGAGAGAGAGTAATATTTTTCTTCGGAATTTTCGGCGTCCAGTACAACAGTTTTCTCTGAAATGTCGGTCAAGATGGTTTAGTATAATAACTGAGCCGTGAAATGAGGTATTTACTTATTTTATGCACAAGCTAAACTATCAAAAAGTGTGCGGAAGGAAGGAAGAGTGAGTGAGTGAGTGAGTGAGTGAATGAGTGATTGAGTGTGTGTGGGAGAGAGAGAGAGAGAGAGAGAGAGAGAGAGAGTAATATTTTTCTTTGGAATTTTCGGCGTCCAGTACAACAGTTTTCTCTGACCTATCTGTCAAGATGGCTTAGTATAACAACTGAGCCGTGAAAGGAGGTATTTACCTATTTTATGCACAAACTAAACTATCAAAAAGTATGCGCAGGGAAGGAAGTATGGAACTAGGGGAAAGACTTCCAATTTATGTAATGTATAGATTGTTGAAGTGACAGCTATTGCAAAAGTACTCTTGAGGACTGCAAACAATCTCCACTCTCACACAGACTTAGTGCAGTTTCTCTTCGGAACTTTAATACGGGGAATGGTAATTCTGATTGGCATCTTTCATAATATATCTAGGATGGTAAAGAGATGGTAATTTGCTGGGCCAAGGGTTATGCGGGCATTTGATTTAACGAAAAGGTGGAGGAATTGGTTAAAGCGATTGTAATGGAAGGATTATGATAAGAATCTGAATACTAAAGGCGACTTTCAAAGCTACAACAAGTTGAAACTTTTAGAGAATTAGCTTTGATGCCTGAGTCTTGTGCGATTTGGGTTAACCATTAAACGTGAATAGGCCCTGGTTTCGCTAATAAATTTGTTTCAAAATTGAAATTGTCCGTTTTTTAATATTCTTATTTCGCCTTTCTACCTGCTCTAATCGACTATGTGAATATTTTGTTTTATAGCAGAATTTTTGTAGATTGTAATAAAAATATAGTAAAAGCTATCCAAATTTATCAATGAACAAAAAATGTCTCAGGGATGTTTCTAGCATTATAAAACCTGTTATATGCCGACTTGCGCGGAAATCGGCATAAATTAATTTTTTGACTGATAATTTTGATAACCTGTCTGACTAACATTCCTAAGGTTTATGGGACCTCTGCTGTTGGGAACCCCGTAAAAAATCGTTTTTCTCCAAAAGTGGGTGGACCAATTTTCATATAAAGAAACTGTCAAGTGTATTGTATAACTGTATAAAATACTATTATTTGAATCAAAAAGAGGTTATTTTCTTAAAGAAATATTTCATGTATTTTAGTCGTACATAAGTCGTGAAAAAGCTAGATTTCGCTTTTTTTCCAAATGGTAATTGGCATTAAAATGCTTTTAGCAGTTTTTGAATTATATTTATTTCTATCAGGCTATTGTGATAACGAGTTATCAAAAATCGTAAAAATTTTCGGGGTTAAAAAATCGATAAGTTTAAATTCTAACAAAAATTAATATTTAGGGGACTCTAGAGTAGTAAAATGAAATTTCATATTACTTTCTCAAGGAAAAAATTTATGCCCTCGTTTACTTGAAATTATTTGGTTTTTAAATTTTTTTTTGGTTATTGATGAACTTTGATCGTTTTTACTATATTTTTATTACAAACTAAATAAAAAATTCTGTAAAATGATACATTCTTATAGTCGATTTGTGCAAGTAGAAAGGCAAAACAAAAATATTAATTACAAAAACAAAACAAAAAACCCCCGGAAAATTCCAACTTTCAACATTTTGTGGCGAAACCAGGGGCTATTCAGAAGATTTGGCGTATATGTGTCCGATTTTTGTAGAGAGAATCATTTAAAAAAAAGTTGGTTCACCCACCAACCTGGTCCTCTCCTGATTGCTAGGAACGCAGCTTGGAAAGTGAACATATAACTTATTAAAATATAAATTTAAATAGTATTCAACAATGTTATTATTAGCCTGTCTTTATAATTTTTTGGTGCAAATCAATTAGAAAAATAAGGGAACAATGACTTTTTTGAAGCAATGGAATAATTTTATTGAGCACTGTTCTGAACGAAAAAACCAAACCGAAGAAAAATTCGTTAACATTCTGTAATACGAAATAATAATAACAATATCAAAACCTGTTTGTGTAAATATTGGAATTTGGATAATCCAAGAATTAACGATTAGATACTAAAAGCCAGTTTAATTTCCAAGTAATTCTGCCCTGTATGTTTGTATAAATAGCAAATTGTAGATTCTTTTTATCGAGTAAATCGCGAGTAAGTGGAAAGGGAGCAAACATTACGGGAAAAAAAGAAAATATTATAGACAAAAATAAGTTCATGACATAACTGAATCCAGGATAAAATTATAAGAGCTTAAGTAATTTGGCTTTTTTTATTTTGCAAACGGAGCAATAAACCCAACAATAATCGTTTAAAATTGTATGATTCCGTCATTGTGATTATATTTGGATTATATTTCTTTTTTTATTGTGTCCGAGCCGGAAAAAATAGAACAAAACGAGAGTAAATTATCACTCGACCTGAAACACTGCGTCGTAGGGCAACTTAAATACGTCCAAGGGTTGGATCTGCCAGGGGAAAATTTGACAAAAAACAACAACTCAGTAAATTATTTTTTCCAATCATTTTCGATTTTTTTTTGTAAAAAGGCCGAAACCAATGAACGTGAACGGAAAAGGTCTCAAGCTACGAGAATAGATTTAGCCGGGCGAGAACAAGAATCGGCAAAACAAACAAATTAATCTGGCAAAAAAAATCTATAGAATTATTCTAAAATTTGAAACTTGATTGCGTAATCTTACGTCGAAATCAAACGTAAAGGATGATGAAAAGAAAGACCTTTATTGGGTTCCTTCTCTAGGTGTTCTTAGATACTTTGGTAAACACCATATTTGTATTGTATTACCAGGACAGGCAAAACTGGGCGTACACTTCGTTGGCGTACGAGGTTGCCTACGTTGTACGTACTTTCAATGTACTCATTTGAACCAATTGGGTTTTATAGGTACTTGGCTTCATTTTTACCTTCCTAGTCCCATTAAGGATTATCAGTCATTTAAAAGGACATCAGTAAGTAGTATGGGTTATTTTAGAACTTTAGTTAACCCCAGATTATCATTAAGTAATGAAGTTCACTGGACATTTCTCGCTAACGTCTCCAGAAGAAACGTTCGAAACGGAAGAAAATATCTAAGATGGAAGATTGAACATTTTATAACATTGTAACCGGGGCCGCATATTATCACGAAGAAGCGAGAGTTAATCCACTTGACAACTTGCACATTTATCCAAACTGCTCACTTTTTTCGTGGTTTCTCAACTCCAAATTTTGGATTTTCGTTTTGGAAACGTTAACCAAATCTATTAAGAGTTTTATTCTTCGCGATTTTGCTTGCCACGCCGGTAAACTTCCCACCGCTGGGCACTTCCAACATTGTCACATTTATTTGTAATGCCTTACGTTTCATTTTACGTTGAACTAAAACACAAGAATTGATTATTTTTTTAAACGAGTAGTTTATATAATTGACTTTATTTATTTTTATTTCACTTAAATTTACAAGGTTTTATTAAATTGAATTTAGCTTATATTATTGGGTTTTGAGAAAGACAAGAGAAGATTAGAATATGTAGGAACCGGCCTCTTTGCACCACAACCAATATTGGTCTATTGTGCATCTCCATTAAAAATAAAAATTAAGTCTAGAGCTTTTCATTAAGCATAAGACTTTTTACCAGACCCCAAAGCTTTTTCAAGGGTACCCGGGTGTACCCTTCAAGCCCTGGCTTTTCCTCTCTTAGTCTACATAACTAATAAATAATAACATTAATTAAAACTAACAATTTATTGCCCAGTTTTGCTTATAACGCGCATTACCTCCTCTTGTCTCGCGGCGGGCTTGAGGTCTTCTATGAATCGAAAAAATAAGTGAGCTTTCGTTTTATGAAACAGAATCCCAGTCTTCAAAAGGAGCGGTTTGAAGCTGTCTATCATGAACCATTAGTGTCCCATAGGATTAAAATCCCTACCATCCTCCAAGCAAACAGCCCAAGCTTTTTTTACGGAATTTATCCCCAATAAATAGAGCGAATGGTACCACAGCTTCCGGAAAAACTTCTTCGATGTACCTTAGTGCTGTCAAAGATCCATTCTATACCATAATCAGTTCAGTATGGGTATGGGCGTTAATACCACCACTGACTGTCTTTGAAAAGGCTGAGACCCACACACGGCACCCAAAGCAAAGCGTTCTCCAAGTTTTCTCCACTCAGGATCCCAGTCATCTGATTGCTACAAAACAAACCGGCTGTCATTTGTGGAGAATACAGTCCCCCACATTGTTCATGATTACAAGCGAAATGTTGATTTGGGAATAGTCGCCCTTCTGCGCGATGCCTCTCTTGCGCTAGAGAACCTGATGTGGGACGTCGAGAGTTTAGATTAGATTATGTAGGAGCTGGCCTCATTACGACCTAATTGGTGTACTGTGTATCTTCATTTTTTAAACTAGAGCTTCTCGTCAAGCTTGAGGCTTTTTGCCAGACCCCAAAGTTTTTTCAAGTGCTCATGTGTGCATCGGCCGTGGCTTTTCCTCTCCCGGATTAGTAATTTAAGCCTACCTAGGCCTTCGCACCAACAGAGGATGTGTTCCTCTGCTTCTTCTTTTTCTTCTTGACTGTATCTGTTCAGGCTTGTTTCTACCACTCCGAGTGTGTACGTATGCCTCCGGCATCTGCAGTGTCCAGTTAGCGGTTCAACTATTATTCTAGTCCTAGTATGCCCTAGATTTAGCAGTTCTGCTGTTAGTTTCTGCGATGGTTCTTTGATATTTTTTTTTATTTTTGGTTTCTTTTCCACTTGGTTGTATTACTTGGAAAAAATATTACTTTTATTATTCAGAAATCGTGAGATGCGGTTTGGTGTTATGTAGGTTTCAGAAAAACATTTTCTTTATCGTGCCAACGTTTCGATCTTTATTGAGATCATCTTCAGGGCTCAAAGTGTTTGTTTTCTGCGTAAGGGTGTCATTCTTGCGTGTCGTGTTGAGAGTGCCGCCAGACCGCATATCACTATTTCTGAATAATCATCGACTAACGGTCACTAATCACCACACATTACTTTTATTTTTATTAGCGCTTCGGAATATTTCCCAAAATCAGCGTCTACAATATTTTATAATAATACAATTTTACAGAAAGACCTTATTATTTACATACAAAATATTGCTATAAAATATCGTAGATACTGATCATGGGAAATATACAGAAAGTGAATAATAAATGAAGAAAAAAAAAACGAAAGGTTTATGGCCGACAAACAACTGAGGTCATCGCCGGCCCTCTGCGTGTTTTTACTCCCTTTGCTGGTCTTAAAAACAGATTTTTTGGCCTACAGCCATTTGTGCATCTCAGTCTGTTACTGACTTTCTGCAATTATATGAAAACTAAGTCGATTTTCCAAAATGGTAGCTCCCCATTTGTACCTGAGGTTGTCAACTACAAAATAGATATAACATACAATATATACAACTACGAACATAGAAGAGTACTCGATATTCTTCGTGGCGGGGTTAAACCCATTCAATTTCTTATAACTTTTACTCTCCAGAAGTAAGAGGAATATCGAATACTCTGAGGAAATGAAAGTGACTAGACTTATATGTTTGTGTCTTGTATTATTTATATTAATGTATGTGAATGATTGTAATTTATTATCATGAAAGCGTGCCAGGCTTAACCCCGCCCCGAGGAATATCGAATACCCTGGGGTCATTGTGACTTCTAGAGAGTAAAAGTTAGTCATAGGTTAAATAATAATGGTTAAAAAATTATAGCATTTTTATAGCATCCTTTGTAACCTACTAGTATTTTTATAGAAATTGTTAAGTTCAAAAATGTTTATATCAAATAGTCCGTGCCAAATAGAAAAAAAATGTTTGAATGATCATCATGATATTTGTTCTCTAAAAAAATGTCACACGGATTTGCATGATATACGACATATGAGGGGATTTATTAATTCAATCTAGAATTTTTGCCCTGGTGGCGAAGATTGGAGTCGGCGGCTTTTGACAAATGGCGCCGTAAACTGTGTCATGCTGACAAGCCGTGGTAATTGGTTCATCCGGATTACCTCGTCCCATGGAAATCCGTACGGCCTAAGCCGAACGGCAAATAGTCCGGCCCTGTATCCTATCATGGCTTCCCGCACTTTCACCGGATTAAGTGTATAAACTGTAAATCTAGGTGAGTGGGATGTTATAGAATAATATATCTTCATAAGCCACGGCCCTGGGAATCTGTTGTGCCGACTCTCTGGACGATTAGAAATTAGAAACTTCATAAACGATCCGTTGCTCCAATACGACCGTTTTACGTTGGCCTCGAGCCTGTTCGGGATGGTTTATGGTCACAGGAGTATACCTAATTTCAAAATCTGCCCCAATCCCAAAATACAGCAACTAATCCCAGATAAGGAAGAAACCTAACGTTGTAGAATTAATTGGTGTGCATTTAAATTAAGAAATACATCTGCAGTATGGACCATTATTTTTTGGTTTTCGACTGAATCAAACATCGGTATAATAGTAATAATAATAAAGTGGGAAAGTTTATAGGCCGACAAAAAGCTGACGTCATCGCCGGCTCTCTCCGTGTTTTCCTTCTTTTTCTCTTCTTTCGCGCGAGTTTTGTTCTAAACTTTGTATTTGAGCGACTCGATCTGGTTTCTGACTCTGCTTTTAAATGTCGATATCCTAAAATGCTCCTACCTTAGGTTGTCAAATACAGAATAGAAACAAAAAATACAATATATACAGGGTGAATTGCTACTCGTGCTACAAACTTCTCCAGTAGATTCTTCACCCTAAAATAAACAAAAAAGTTCATATTGTCCATGGTCCGATTCTCAACCATTTCAGAGTAATTTCGCTTTTTATCGATTTTGAAAGATATCACGTCCTGGCGTCGGAAAATCGTGATATCTTTTAATCTAAACATTTCTCTTAAAATCTATAAGCACCGTTGAAATCCCCGTTAATTTTTAGAGAGAATCAAAATCATAATTCCATTGAAATTTTTTAATTTAATTTAATGCCCATTTAGTATGTAATGCTTAAGAAGTTTACAAACAGCTAGAAGGTCAAGGAAGAAAGACCCAAACGTTTTGCCACCTTCATCTTCTTATTGAAAAATTAACGGGGATTTCAACGGTGCTTATAGATTTTAAGAGAAATGTTTAGATTAAAAGATATCACGATTTTCCGACGCCAGGACGTGATATCTTTCAAAATCGATAAAAAGCGAAATTACTCTGAAATGGTTGAGAATCGGACCATGGTCAATATGAACTTTTTTGTTCATTTTAGGGTCAAGAATCTACTGGTGAAGTTTGTAGCACGAGTAGCAAGTCACTCTCAAACATTAGCAATCCTTGAACCACCATTTTTTCTCTTTTTGTCATCAACATCTTGGTCTCACAACCACTAAATAAGAAAATGACGAGTGCGTTGGAAGCGTTATTAAATCAGGTAGTTTTCCTCAAATTTGCTGCCTTCTGAGACTAAAATTAGAAACTCTGGATTACTTTATACACTTTCCGATTTACACAATTTTCCACTCTTTTTGTAGTTCTGGCTGAAATAAAACACAAAAAATTAGCCCAAACATTTTGCCACCGTCATCTTCTTATTGAAAAATTAACGGGAATTTCAACGGTGCTATTAGATTTTCAGAGAAATGTTTAGATTAAAAGATATCACGATTTTCCGACGCCAGGACGTGATATCTTTCAAAATCGATAAAAAGCGAAATTACTCTGAAATGGTTGAGAATCGGACCTTGGACAATATGAACTTTTTTGTTCATTTTAGGGTGAAGAATCTACTGGAGAAGTTTGTAGCACGAGTAGCAATTCACCCTGTATATATACATATATATGCATCACCACAATCATAGATGTCTGGACCCATTCATTCACCCAGAGTACTCGATATTCCTCGGGGGGGGGGTGAAGGGTGGACCTACTACACTCTCGCTAATAACTTACTTTTATTCTCCCGACGTCACACACTCACCACAGAGTACTTGATATTCCTGGAAACGGGTTTATAAGCAACCCCTTCCTTTCACGCTAATAAATTATTTCCAATAAATTGAAACAAATATAAGACTCGATAGAAACATAGAAGTTTAGTCACATTCACTCCTCCAGAGTACTTAATATTCCTCGGGGCAGGGTTGATCCCACTCCATTCTTGCTAATAAATTACTTTTACTGTTGAGACGTCACAACTCACCCCCAGAGCACTCGATATTCCTCGGAAATTACGCTCATTTCAATAAATTGACATAAAGTCAACAAAAACACACACACACACACACACACACAAACATATAAAAACATTTAAAAATACCGAACTATACAGGTCTGATGATGATGATGATATGCCAAAATATTGTCTATATACGTCAAGCCTTCTTAATAAAACAGTGCTCGACTCTTATTCCATCCTTGCAATACGGGCAAGGGGTCGCTTTCTGGCCAGGAGATGCCCGTGCGTTATTCTTGTCTGACCTATGCGTAGTCTTGACAGTATGGCCGTTTCCCTTTTTGAACAGTTCTCCGCGGACCAGGGACCGATGTCTTCCTTAACTACCACAGTTTAGCAGGGTTATTTCTATTTCTACCTGCCCAGCGGTTTTTCCATTCTCTTTTTACTGAATTTTAAATTAATAGTTCTAGGTCCGCTGGGTGTACAGGTTGGGAAGCGTCCTGGGGCCTTCCGGTGGCTTCTTAACATCGACATAAATCCAACACCAGTATTTTTTTAAATTCACAATCGCACAGCATTTTTTTAAATAACTTACTTTTGTGCCATACATAATAATAAATATTACCATTTGTTTTCAAGATACTAGGGCCAGTACACAGGAAATTCCAGTTATAAAAAATTCAAGAAACTATACAATTTAATTATATTTCAGTTGTAAAACTGCTATAAAATCCATCCATTATAAAACTAATTCTAAGACGAAACGTAAATTCATTGACTGAGCAAATGATCAAGGAGGGTGGAAATGAAATTCCTCGGTTCATCCCCCCTCGGAACACCCCCTGCTTGGTTTAAGTTCCAGAAGAAACCACGGTGAAACTGAACGCATTAAAGGCGGATTAATGTCCTTTTGAGACGTTCTGCCAGGATTTCTAGGAATCAATCAAAACATCAAGGGAAACTAAGATCGGATGAATGAATTTGATGATATTAAATGCGAAAAGCATGTTGTAAAAATTAATCAAAATTTCTGTATACAAATGACCCTTTTAAGATGTTAACAATAAACATAACTTTACCCCTGGATTACTCTTGAAAATTTGTACTTTACATTTGGCTTTCAAGATATTATGTTTCATGAATTAGTCATAATCGCCCAGGTTTGAAATAAAAAGAAAAAAAGAGAAATCTGGATCCCCTGGCAAATACACTTGATCCGTGGCTTGGGTATATCCCTTTTGTTAAAAGCATTTTAGGATTAGAGGGCTGGGAAAACAAAACGGGGCCAGATTTATCTCTCTTGTCCCTCTGTCGCTCCCTCCAGACTCCGGAACTACGAATTTTCTAGGCCTACTCGCTCACGCAAATAACATAAGAGGGAGGATTTTCCGACAAAGTGGATTTGCATGTCGGGGGATCATGGAACAACCACGACAAATTCAGGCTTCCCCCCTTTTGCGTATACCGAATCGATCTACTGGCTGGAATAAAAATGACCAGTAAGATGTTGATGAATGACGTGGACGATAGTCTTTAAAATATCGGTCGACAATCCAAAACAGAGAACTTTAAAATAATGACTATTCATCTTTTTTTACTTTTTCTCATTTTTCCTCAATTGGCGTTTAAAATAGCGATGGACAATTCAAAAGAAAAACTTTAAAATAATGACGATTCATCTTTTTTATTTTTTTATCATTTTTACACAATTGACGTCTATTCTTTCGGCGTCTTTTTCTTAACAAAAAATACTTTACTTTCACATTCATCTACATTTTCATTAATTTCATTGAAAAGATACTACCAATTATTGCTTACTGAACTGTTGTTTCATAATTTGTTGAAATGGGGAGGAGTGATCAAAAATGATGCAGGTTAGAAAAACACCTTTTTCTTTATTGTGCGCGTTTCAGCCTTTATTCGGTCATCTTCAGGGCCTGGCTAAATTACAAAACATACGTTGATTAGAAAACGTACAATTTAAAATTTAAATATAAATTGTATTTTTTTTCCAATCAAACCGTTTTTTAATTTACTCAGGCACTGAAGATGACCCCGAATAAAGGTCTAAACGTCGGCAAAAAAAGGTGTTTTTCTAAGCTATATCATTTTTGATCACACCTCACGACTTAAACAAATTATGATACAACCAAAGTTGTTGGCAAAAACGCCTCTGATGGTGTGACCTATTATCGACCCATAAACAAACATCCAAAAAATCCTTGTAAAATTTTAAACCTTCAAATATTTTTGGTATATAACATAATAACTCGATTGTAAATATATTCTCATATAATTAAACGATATATGACATGTATAATATACATAAATTAAGAGATACGATATTTAAAATAAAACGCTCTACAAGAATCTAGAAAAGGATTAAGTTTTTATATATTTTTCATCACATTAATTTCATATTAAAAACTATAAATATTTTCCATACATGCAGATCGTATTGTTTGAGTCAATTGTAGAAGTGCTCAGTGACAACACTCCTTCACAACGAAAACTCGTTAATCTTCACTCACTGAGGTTTCGAGGCCACTTTCGCTTCAATCGTCTAAGAGGATTTTCTGGTAGGTTTGGAATTGTTAACTGCCGTACTAGAACATTATTTTCGATGCTCAGTGTTTCATGGAATTTTTTTATGAGGTCATGTACAAAGGATGTGTAGGTCGTTATGAGATAGTATGATTTGAAACATAAAAAGAAGCATTCATGATTTGACAAAGAATTTTAGGATGAATTGATTGAGAACGGGAATCCTTAGTTGAGCCCATAGTTCACAACCGACTAAAGAGGTATTACCTATGTCTGGTAAATTAAAAGTGTGTTTTCAATGTCTGATTTTGATTTTGAGTCAAGTAGTCTTTTTAATAATTTATAAATACGGTCTATTTCTTGTCTTTTCAATCTTTTGTGGGGAATCCTTATCAGTCAATTATCCATGAAATGACCATGATAAAGTAGAAGGTCAGCGGTAGGAAATGGAGTTCCACCCATACTGGGGGAGAGATACTTTATTTAATAGTTAATTTTAGTATAATGTGTACGCCTTTCGTTAGATTTGTTTTCGTTCTCTACTTAGTGAATCAAACTGTTGATTCATTCAGGTCTTAATATATGTAGGAATATGTCAGTATATATTGAAAATAGAAATGGACCGAGTATGCTTCCTTAAGGAACACCCGCCCTAATGCTTTCATTTAAAAAAAATGAAATTATAACTACACAAGATTTAGGGTAACAAGCAAAAGTGAACAAGAGTAAAGTGACAAAACAAAAAATTAAATTAAAAAACAAAAAATGAGAGTGGAGAAACGCCATTCATTGGTAGCACTCCAAATTAGGTACATTCCATCACTATCCTGACCTTCGCTAGATAGAATATCTCTGGGCGATCGTCTCTTTGGCGAGAGCTGTTGGATTAATGGGTTAATGTTGACTGGGAGTGATTTGTGTTCCTTACGAGATCTGAAAAGGATGGTGTCGCGTACCGAAAGTATATTTAGATAGTTGAGGATGGTTTTATTCCATACATAGAAGAGAATATAAATTAGCCATTTGTTATTTAATGATGTATTTAATATTTTCTCTAGTAAAGGGTATTATAACGTATCATCAGTTCTTGTCTTGTAAGTCTTGTATGCGGATTCCATGTTCGTTTTTTTTCTAGGTACTTTCGCAGGTACCGTACATGGTTTACAGTAGGAAGGAGTATATTATTGAAGTAGAAGGACGAGCAGGTTCGTCGATGGAGGGTGTAGTAATTTTAAGTAATTTTTATTGATTTATTGGTGTTTAGTTTAATTTCCTTAGCTCTGCACCACTGCTCTATAAATAAAGATGCTGCATATTGAAGAAGTGACCGTCGTGTGAGGTGAGGATTGCTGTGTCATCAGCATAGGTAAAGATAGAAATAATGCAGTTCCCTGATGAGTATGAGATGGTACGCATGAGGGAGGGTAGTTCAAAGCAAGCCCGAGTACCAGATTGAAACCTGTTACAAATCATTTCTGGGAAATGACCATCGGTCCAGGAGTTTCTCTAGAATTTTAGCAAGGATAGGTAGGAGACTAATGAGCCGACAGGAACTATTAAGATAAGAAGGTTTATTTGGTTTATGAATCAATTTAATCATAGAGAACTTTCATTGCAATGAAAATATGTGGTTCTGAGTATAGGTATGTTGAGTAAAGTAAACCTCTGTAGTACAAATTGTGTAATAGTGTCACACCCTGGAGCTTTCCGAGGAGGTAGTTATTTATTAAAGTGTCGTCTAATAGAATAAATGCTTTAGGATAAAAAGAGAGTTGCAAGGAGATATTCAAGTCGTTTTCAATGTTACGCCGGTGATTCTGGTCAAGTAAATCTTGATGTGGAGTGAATATTGTAGCTGCTCTGCAAACAATTTAGCTATGGCAGAATTTGATTTGGCTCAGTGTGTTATCTCTACGTATAAGTGAAGTGTGGTTCTTCGTAGTATCATACCGGTACAGTACCGTAGGGAGATATCTGTTTTAGTAAGCGAAGTAGTGTGGGTTGTACATTTCAGCCCTTAGTTTTGCCTGTTCTTGTTTAAGTTTTTTCGTTACTTAGTTCATCCGTCGCTGACTCGGATTAAAGTAAACAAAAAAGTTTTTTATTTATAAAACAATACTTGGAAAAAGAATTGGCGAACTCTACTTTCCAAGGGCAAAATTTTAGGTGGATCCATTACCTTAAAAAAAAATTCCTGCCGAATAAACACGAATAAGTAATCCATGCTTTTAGAAGTACATTTTTCAGGATAGTTATAAAGTTTTATTTAAACTTTTTTAATGAAAAGTAGGAAAATTTTAATTATCATCTACAGTATTGATATTTTCGGCTCAACCTTTACGTTGTGCATCAATCAAGGTTTCATCTTACAAAAAAACCCGAAAGAAACTTGACGTGAGTGATAAATGAATTTTTAAGCTGGGCCAATTATGAGCCACGAAAAACCCCGGGGGGCTCGCATTTATGATATTTCTCGAAACGCCTTATGAAAAAAAAACGCCCTTAAATAATTTTCCTCCTCGTGAAATTGTAACTGTAAGAAATTCTAATAGAGTCAAATGGAGTTGGCCGGAGGGTGAGGGATGATGAAGAATTTTTATGAGATCCCTTGGACGGGGCGAGTCCGTAATTCTCCTTTGAAATATCCCTCGGAGACAAGATAATCTTTATCCTCAGAGTAGTAGATGGAAGATAAGATGATGCGGAAATCCAATACACAAGATTGCATGTAATTCGATTATTAATATTGAAAAATTATTCGGCCATAAGATATTGATTATCAATGATTCAATTCAAAAAGATAACGGTCAAGTTTTGCCACTTATGAAATAACAAACTATTCTATGACAAGAATGAAACTATATTATATAGGAACGTTATTGACTACACACTTTACTGAAATAGATATTATTTAAACAACTTTATAAATAGTTAATCTATGTCATAAATATTTTTACTTCTTCATGTCAGTCTCAAAAGTCTTTATGAATTTCGTGTGTGGTGATTAGTGACCGTTAATCGATAATTATTCAGTAATCGTGAGATGCGCTCTCGTGTGATGTAGGTTTCAGAAAAACATTTTCTTTATCGTGCCAACGTTTCGATCTTTATTTAGATCATCTTCAGGGCCTGGGATTTACAAACATTGTTTACATTTAACAAATACATTTAGGATGTGGAAAAGTGAATTTATACAATGCAAAATATATTTTTTTATATTCAATCAAAGTATTTCTACTCACTCAAAGTGTTTGTCTTCTGTGTGTCGGTATAGAAGACATTTTTGTATAAGGCGTCGGCTTCTTTGAGGAGAAAAGAGCCGGCGAAGGGAAACAATGTGTTGGTAATGGTTCGGCCAGATTATCCTTTCAGGATTATATAGAAAGGGATAAATAGGAAAAGGAAGGCTAAATTGGTGGACAATTAGACTATGTGAAAAATATTTGACGTGTGGAATGTAATGTAATGATATATGTATGTTATCTATATTGAATTTGATTACATGTATCTGTTCTATAATTGATGCTGTGTTTTTCTCTGTTCATATAAACCATTTCTAAGAAATTACGTTTTTGTTTGTTTTGTTCTGTATGTAATATTTATGACCTTAAACAAAAATGACTTTTCTATACCGACTTCCTTCCCCACCCCTTCAATATCCAACGTATATAAACATAAAACACCAAAATCTCACTGGCACTCTCAACACGACACGCAAGAATGGCACAATTACACAGAAGACAAACACTTCGAGTGAGTAGAAATATTTTGATTGAATAAAAAATAATATATTTTGCATTGTATAAATTCACTTTTCCACATCCTAAATGTATTTGTTAAATGTAAACAATGTTTGTAAATCTCAGGCCCTGAATATGATCTCAATAAAGATCGAAACGTTGGCACGATAAAGAAAATGTTTTTCTGAAACCTACATCACACCAGACCGCATATCATGATTTCTGAATAATATATGAATTTCGTTTGTGCAATTTTTAAATTCACCATTGACGTATAGCTTTTTAATTTTTATTTTGAATAATTTTTTTTAATAGTGACCGGTTGTTTAATAATGTGTTGGATTCGTGAGGAGCGGCCAAGAATAATATTATTTTGAACAATGCTACATTGGCAGTTGGAATAATTAAATTCGTTTCCTAGGTAAATGTGATGTATGAGGTGATGTATGAAATGATTTTTGTCGCGTTATAAATAAAAGAAATCTTGTTTTTTCTTCTTTTTCTCATTTAGACATATTTCAGTAAATAGAATTAACACTACAAAAAAAAAAAAAAATACAAATATTTTCTAACCAGGTTACAATACCAATCTCGCTCGGAGTATACTGATATAGTACTGATTAAAATAAATAATGTGTGACAAAACGATGTATCCAAGTAGGTGAAAATTTTTTTTTACCAAAAACAAAGTTGATATAAGTTTTACGCACCAAAAAAATGCAATACTCCAAGCGAGATTGGTATTGTAACCTGATTTTAAAAAATTGTATTTTTTTGTAGTACAAATTCCATTTAATGAAATATGTTTTAACGAGAAATAGAAGGAAAAAAAACAAGGTCTCATTTTGTTTACAACGCGACAAAAATCATTTCATACCTCATGCATCACATTAACCTAGGAAACGAGTTTTAATTATTTCAACTGCCAATACAACATTGTATTGGCGTCTAAATAAAAAGTCCTAGAAAAATACACAAATATTTTTCCCTCAAATTTCTGTATGTTAGGTTTTGTCTCCAGTGGGCCGTTCGCATTCAAAGGTGGGTGGAAGTTCCTCCGCATTACATAATCTGCAGATCGGATCATCGTTATATATGCCTCTATATATGTATAAGTTATGTAGATTTTGTCTCGGATGGCAGTGACCGGTTAGTAGTCCTATCAATCCTCTGAGTCTAGCCCTCTCCTGCAGCAGTGAGTTTCCCAGACTTGGTGAGGGTTGTTTTAGCATAAGTTTACTATGTCAAGCACCTCTAGAGTTTATCCACTTCGATTTTGTTTTATTTGGATTCATTCGGTGATGAAAAATTCGTGTGTTCTTGCAGATCCTCCTATGGCCAGTCTGTCTGCTTTCTCGTTACCTAAAATTCTTTTGTCTTCTGGCACCCAATATATCATCAGGTTGTTGTTGTCTTTCCCCAGGTTTTGGAGGTTTTCAGTGCATTCACTGACTAGTTTTGATGTGATATTTTACAAGCTAATGCTTTAACAGCTGCTTGGCTATCCGATCTTATGAGGGATTTTTTCTCCAGTGTAACCTCTGTTAAGCTTTTCTAGGGCACAAGCATTGACAGCATGGATCTCTGCTTGAAAGACCGAGGTGTACTTCCCTAATGAGTTTAATTGCTCATACGCTTGCTTGTTCCTTTCGTTTATTTCGGAGCCATCTGTATACCATATCATTTAATCTGATACTCTAATCAGTTTTCCTCTCCTTTCTAGACTGTTGACGTAGAATGAAAAAATAAGAAATAAAGGTATCTAACTGTTGTTACAGCTTTGACTTCTTTTAAAGCGCAGAGAAATTATGAATTTTTAAGTGAAACACCAGCACTGGAGAAAATAAAATTGCACCCGGCGAATTCAGCTCAAAAATATCTGATTTTCGATTCGTACAAAAATTCATATTTAATTTTTTAGCCCACTTGACTGGGAGCGTTGTTTGATTTTTGTAATATTTTATATACGTAATCTCATTTTATAAGATATTACTACTTTTTTATCCTGGTTAAAGAAAAAATATTAAATTGGCTAATATATAAAATACTCGAAATACTCTTTTTTTCTCGGCTTCTAGGGTACATTGCCCAGAACGCTCCAACACGTGTCTAATATTTTTCGACCTAGTATTATATAAAAAAGTTAATATCGTTGATGCCACGTCCGTAGCCACCCATTGTTACTTATATTTAGTATCGAACCGAACACAAGTGGAATAAAAAACATAAATAAAATAAAATAAAAGGCTACCAGCTTTACTTTTATGGCAAAAACTTCAAATATTTCTTTTGTTGTTGCGACTGTTCGTAATGGAATTCTATCAAATATGACCAAATTTGCGGGATTCTTTGTACGAAAACTCCTAGATTACTCCAGCATTCCATTTATACGATTAAATACTTATATATTTCATTACTGTTACCCCAAAAGGATGTTTTAAAGTTAGGTTTTTAACGTACAAGTGTAAACATGTGTGAATATCTTCTTATTCGTTCAAATAGTAAATAATTTTATTGTAGTAAATACCTTTCTTGTTTTTTTCTAAAGTCGAGTCTTTTTCGCTATGTTCCTCTTCGGGGGAATTGATAGAGAGCTTATGGCAGACGTCGAACGCCTGGCCGACGGTCCGTACGACTCGCATCGCCTGACTCTGAAAAGAAAAATATGCTAAAATAAAATCTAAAAATCAGTTGAATTATGTAGAAATATTAAGTTTTAATTATGATCAAGTCTGTTAGTTCCAAAATTTTGTTTATGTTATTATATCCTTTTGAGGACGTGTATTGTCAACTGATTACTTATTTATATAAGCACAAATCTGCACATAGCCTATCACTTCTCGCAGTTCCCCTGCAATTCCAGGTTTTTGATTTAAAATAAATCGACGGTCCTCGAGATTCACCTACCCGGGTTTTGGCAGTTCTGGGTCAGACCTCGGTATATCCGTCCAGCAAACGAGGTTGGGCTCCAGGTGGTGTCAAGAGCTAGGTTATTTCAGCTTTTGCATTCTTTCCTATTGACTGACCATTCAATCAACCGAGGATCGAGTACGCCATCACATTTTACACTTATTATACATAACTATTATATTATACATAATTTATGGTCGAAGGATACACATTATTCCGCCATTGGCCAGCTTACACTGCACTTTCACGCCAGAAAAATACATTCACTATCGATATATACAAGGTACAAAAAAACTATATATATATATATATATATATATATATATATATATAAAGTGAATATTCGTATGCGTGTTAATGACAAAAACGAAAACTACTGATCCGATTTTCATGAAACTTTCACAATTTGTTAGTATTAGTGTCGGGCGGGTTTAGAGAATATAAAATGGGCTATAAATAATGGCCGTTAGGTTTTCCAAAAAACAGAGAGGTTTCAGGAATTTGTGGCCACCATTTTCACAGCTGTCAGCTCAGCTGTCCAACAGGCCTATGGCTCCCGGTGTGGTACACGTTTCTCGCGCCTTTCAAATTCCGATTTGGAAGCGCTAACGGTGAATAGACGAAAAAGCTAAGCTAGCACTCTATAGTCGCAAAAATTACTGAATCGGTCATAGTTGCAAAACTGCTCATACATTATAGTCGCAAAAACTACAGAATAGACTATACGCAGCAGTCGTACAGGTACGAAAACGAACTACCAGGGGTGAAATAATATATACACTTGTTTCAAACCGAACCAATTCCCTATGGAATCATGCAAAATAATCATTTAAATAAACAAGAAGGAGGGAAAATTCAAAAGGTGCGGTTGAGATGGGAAGTTGGTGTCCGAGTGGATCGAGGTCACGATAGCTCAAGTGGTAGAGCAGCGGCGTATCAAGCCGAAGATCGTGGGTTCGAATCCCGCTCGTGCCTTTGACTTTTTTATCTCAACTAAAAACCTTAATTAATTGTAATAAATAAACAATATTTTCTATTACATTATTAAACATATTAACTTAAATTAAAATAATACTTTATTAATTATTCAAAATAACCAAGTAAAGCGAAATAATATCTTCTTTAAATTATGAAAATAATGAAATAAATAAAAATAAATATTTCCTGTACGAAAACGAACTACCGCCATATGTGTGACTTTCCAGTTCAATTGATTGCAATTTCCAATTAAACTGTCTTTTGCAGTAATGGTAAACAAATCACAAAGTCAATCATTGCTATCATGTCAATTTGGAGAATCCATGGTTTTCTCTGGGCAACGCCAGGTTATAAAGCTAGAACACAGCAAAACAGCCCTGTTTCTTCCAAAAATTGGAATAGGGGTCGCAGATATTCGCTGCCATGCTGAAGCATTCCCATATGGGATGGCAAACACGCTCTCTCTATGGAGGCAAGGAGTTTCTAGTTACCTTTTAATTAGGTGGGACTCACTGAGCAACTTTTCTTTACATTCCGGCATCTACGCGGGCTTTGGCCCAAAAGTATGTGTCCGTGTGAGGATGACCCATCGTCTACGAGACCTCCGAGGGTCACCTATTGACACGGTTCTTGAGAGAGGTGTATTCACTAGCGTAAAAATATTCGGCATGACCCTATCATTAGTAGTTTTCAGTCTGTTATGCTCAATAAAATACTGTAGCTTTAAAGAATAGGTAGTTAATCAATTAGTTCATTGAAAAATATATAGTTCAGGATTTTTCTCTCATTTTCTAAAGGTTAAAAGATGTTAACTTTGTTATCTTTGGCAGTTTTTTAGATTTTCAATACGTATAAAAGTTCGAAGTCCCATAATGTCTGACAACAGAGGACGTCTTGGAAAAGAAACCCCCTGCCCTTTGATGTATTACAACTGGCAATTTCTGAATACTGAGACTAGGCAAAAAAGGGACTTTTTGCTACAAAGGGAACGCTCACGTGAGCAGAACTTCCACACACAGTTTCAGTAGGAAGCGAAACACGGAACATTCCGAGCTAAGCGCGGTCAGCCGTAAAACACGTTTAGTAGACTTGTAAGGTTAAGTGCAGTCCCACAACGAAGCCTGGCACTTTTACACTCGTACTTTTAAAGAAATTACTTCTACTTGATCAAAAAAAATCTGAACACTATCGTATTAATTATTTATACATATACATAAACTACCATTAAAACTACGTTGTTGGAAGAAGAGGTTTACCTCGATTGGGAAACAACGCTCCTTACCGTTCAGTGAAATTTTGCCGGAACTACTATTCTTCTTAACATTCCTAGACCGAATGGGTTAAAGGAAAAGATAAATAAAAATACATGCACATAAACATGACAAAAAGTATATTACAAAAATAGTCCGACCTGGCCAGGTGAACAGACGAAAAGGCTAAGCTAACAATCTACAGTCGCAGAAATTACTGAATCGGTCAGAAAATAATAGATACAGTTATTTCAAACCGAATCAATCAAACCCCTATGGAATCATGAGAAATAATCATTTAAATAAACAATATTTTCTATTACATTATTAAACATATTAACTTAAATTAAAACAATACCCTATTATTATTCAAAATAACCAAATAAAACGAAATAATATCTTCTTTAAATTATGAAAATAATCAAATAAATAAGAATAAATATTTCCTGTAAGATAAATTAATAAATAAATCGCAAGCGAAATGCTTCAGTTCAAGGAAGCCCCTTAAGGGCAAACAGTTTGATGCGAGAGGTGCCGGCCGGCAGAAGGAAAGGTCTGACCTGAAAGAAGATGTGGCGGAAAGGCGTGCAGCGATGTTGTGTCTTCGATGCGGCAGATCGGCGGATGTAGCGTCAACTTCCAGAGTCGGCGATCGAAGAGTGTCCGATCCAAATTCTTCTTACGATGAAGAATATCAGGCGTGCTTGACCAACGCTGGTTATTTTCGCTCGATAAAACGTTAAAATAAAGGAAATTTTTACGCGTGCGTCTTCGAGTCGTGTATCCTTTGCACTGATACGCCCCCGCACCTTCCTCGTTATCGGGTGGAGCTACGGATTAGGCAGCGATAAGAATGTGCTGTCCGTCCTAATCAGTTCAAAGACGACGTATTCACGGTCATTTCACCTTTTCACTAAATTAACAATTTTTTTAAAAAACCATTCTCGGAACACAGACCTCCTAACTAATAATAAAATAATACATTTCTCTAGGCGTAAACATGCGTAATAACTAAATTAAGTCCCTAAGCAATTTTGTTGATATCCTTTTTACAAAATTGAAGTTTAACGGTTTTTTTCTAGGAAAGGCAGTTCTACATAAAAATCTATGTATTTCAAAATAAGGATTCACTTAAAATAAGTTCAAAAAATTGAAGCTGCATAGAACGACCTAACGACGAATTTATCTTTATATTAAAAGTTATTTTTACTCAAGTGCAAATATTCCTCCAGCTTAATTAAACACCCTTTCAACAGGGAAAACCACGGCTTTATACCCTAGGCATTGACGGCAGGTATCTCTTCTTGAAAGACCGAGGTGTATTTTCCTAATGAGTTTCATTGCTCATATGCTTGTAGAGAAAAACCCGATCCGGTTCCTTCGTTTATTTTGAGCCATCTGTATACCATATCATCGTTTTTGATGCTGTACTGAGTTCTTCCGCTCCTTTATAGTCTGTTGAGACTTTAAAATATGTTGTAAAGTATGTGACCATCATCACCATCATCCTTCAGATTTTCACCTTACAAAATGCCTCTGATTTTCTTTTCGACTAAAAATGGCGATCAATTAAAAACAACTCAACCAATATACCTAAAACTTTACAGTGGCTTAGATCCTTATATAGTACATAGAATGGCATAAACGTTGTCTCCGCATATGTACGACGGGTGGTGTAATGTGGTTAAGGTTCGGAGCCTTGGAAAGGTGCACTTCGTGTCCTCTCCACGTTCCTTTCTCAATTCAGGTTCCTTCATTCTATCCTGTGACCCCCCTCCCAACCTTTGGTTACAAGGGGGTGTCCGGGCGCAAAATAACGATGTAGCCCAGATGGCGTTGCAACCTTTCTAAAGCACAAGCTGTACGTGTGTCGGCCTCGGGTGCCTTATCAGAGGCAGACGAGGGTTAGGATACCAGATTCTGTCTGCATAGACGGGGGAGGGTGCAGAACCATCTGTACTACGGGGTAACAGAAATGTTCCAAAATTCAGCCGCTGTTACACTGGGAGTGGATTCGTAGTGGTACGTGGTAACGCCTCTGGCGGAACAGAGGCTGTCTTCTACCTATGACCTTCGCACGAAACTTCCGTATGACTACCGTTATACACCCGGCCAAAAGTCCCTCGAATGCGTGAGTAGTGGCGGATGGGAACGGGTAGTGAATCGATAGCTCCTACTCGAATATGCTTTGCACGTAGGTGAAGGCTGAGTTCGATTGGAGGCTATTACCGTAGGCAGTACTCTTTTAGGGGGTGGTTAGCAATTTCACTATAAAGAAAATCGCGGCCGGAGCGGATCTGGTAGTTTCTACGCTGAAAAAGCCCTAATACTCTGGGAGGTAGAGTGGCCTTCTGTACCTAGGGAGTGCGCGGAGACCGGGCTGATGTATTTCGGCTTAGATAGCCCTTTGCGCGCGGCATACGGTCTGATGCATAATGCAGACCCAACGACTCAGAATGGACAAGCGCGGAGTGAGGTTCGTCTTGGCTCCTCAGGGGACAGTTTCTACACCAAAGTCTGCGGCTTTAAAACAAATTCAGTCGTGAACGGAGGTGCGTCAGCTCTCATCTTCAGGATCAAAACGTCCAATAAGGCCGAATAGTCTAGGTGGGGACGTTAAAGATCCTCACTGTCCTTTTTAGGACGACCGAGTATACGGGAAAGCAATGTCTCCGCATATAAGTAGGGACGGGAAATATAATATAAAACGTTTGGGCAGTTTTTGATTTCATCCTTAATTTTTTACTCTTATAGTTATAAAATCTAAAATCTAAATGTTGTTGATACAACGTAAAAGAAGAAATATTCTGATTTCCATCGTTATAGTAACGTTGAATTTGGATAAAAACTTGATAAATTATTAATTTTTAAATGGAACAATGAACATCAATCAGTCCCTGCTACGCAAATCCAGCTGTGTTAAAATGTCTGTGTTTTTATTTGTTATAAAATCACATTTAAGAACTTTAAATGTAGCAAAAATGAATCCAAATGATTTTTTTAATACTTTTCTTGAAGAGCCTTTTTTTACAACGTATTATATATTCACTCTCATTTTATACGGTCCTGTATATCATTTAATTATCATATTTAAAAAAAGCAACAAATATATTGATATATCATAACGTTGAAAAAAATACATGCAACGTCAAAATATTAAATTTAAATTTTAGGAAAATGTAAAAATATGTCTTGCCTAAACATTTATCGCTATCTCATATGATTCAAAAAACACAAAACAAAACAAAACGTGCAAATGCCTTCACTGATCTTGAAACTTAATAGGAATATATAAAATTATATTGTATATATATATATATATATAAAATAGGTCTTTATAAAATAAGCGAATTGGCTTAAGTGTAACCTCCGTAAATCAATTAGAAGAGAAGCCTACGTAAAAATCTATGTATTTCAAAATAAGTTTCCTCGTAATATAAGCTCAAACGATTGAAGAAATCTATAAATTGAGCTTAAATTTATCTTTATATTAAAGTTATTTTTACTCAAGGGCAAACATCCATCCAGCTTAATTAAACACCCTTTCAACAGGGAAAACCATGGTTTTATACTATAGGGTGTTATTTCAATCATGCTATATAACAAAGATCAGAAGATACAGAGAAAATTAGGTATCAAACCTGTAGAAATCTCAAGTTCGCTGAACCTTAAGCGCTCGGGGGTTAAATAGGTTTAAAAGTGGCAAACACAATTTGCCCGTACGTATTTAAAAATGGGTAAGTTAACCGATCTTCACGGTCACAGATTTTAAACGGAGATACGCTCTGTTATTACGCAAGTTTAGTGGAGTAAAAGTAATTGTCTTCTATGGCGGGGGGTGAGGCGATTTCAGTCTGTGCCCTGGATAATCGCCTCGGGGGGTTGAATATTAAGCCAGGGTGCAACAAACGCGTTCTTTGGAGTTGGCGTATTGACTCACCCCGCTTATTAACCTGGCATTCCGCTTTTATTTTTATTCTAATTAATACCACATAATTTCGGAAACCACTTGAATATAAAATGTAAAATTATTATGCTTATTTTTACCTTTAAACTGAAATAGTGGCATCGCCCAATACTATTATCTCGCCCTGCTTATCAACATTGCGCTTACATTCTTATTTGAACTAAACGTGCAACTTTTCGGAAAGGATCATCCTCTCGACTATAAAATTTAAAATTATGCGATTTTTTGGCTTGAAACAAAAAGAGCGGCATCGTCGATTTTACGCCTTGCCTCGCCCTGTTTATTTCCTGGACATTACGCTCTCATATTTACTGGAATTATTACCGCATACTTTTAGACAGGGTGTTCCATTCGAGTATAAAATTGAAAATCATTATACGAATTTTCGGCTTGAAACAGAAAGAGTGGCATCTTCGATTTTACGTCTTGCCTCGCCCAGTTTATTTCCTGGACATTGCGCTCTCATATTTACTGGAATTGTTTGTGGTGATTAGTGACCGTTAATCGATAATTATTCAGAAATCGTGAGATGCGGTCTGGTGTGATGTAGGTTTCAGAAAAACATTTTCTTCATCGTGCCAGCGTTTCGAACTTTATTGAGATCATCTTCAGGGCCTGGGATTTACAAACATTATTTACACTTAACAAATACATTTAGGATGTGGAAAAGTGAATTTTTTTTGCATTGTATAAATTCACTTTTCCACATCCTAAATGTATTTGTTAAATGTAAACAATGTTTGTAAATCCCAGGCCCTGAAGATGATCTCAATAAAGATCGAAGCGTTGGCACGATAAAGAAAATGTTTTTCTGAAACCTACATCACACCAGACCGTATCTCACGATTTCTGAATACTTACTGGAATTATTACCGCATACTTTTAGACAGGGTCTTCCATTCGAGTATAAAACTGAAAATTATTATGCGAATTTTTGGCTTCAAACAGAAAGAGTGGCATCGTCGATTTTCGTCTTGTCTCGCCCAGCTTAATTCCCAAAAGTGCGCTATCATTCTTACTCTAATTAATACCTCATACTTTTTGTCAAGATCTTCAATTCGTATGTAGAATTTAAATTTAGTAAGCAAATTTTCGGCTTGAGACTGAAAGGGAGAAATCGTCATTTGCGTTTTGCCTCAGCTTGTTTATACTCCAGATATTGCGCTTTTGTTTTTATTCCCATTAATAACGCAGTTTTTGCAAAGAATATTCGTTTCTGAATACGGCGTTTAAAATTACTATGTACATTTTTGGTTTCAAATTGGGAATAACGTTGTCAAGCCTTCTCTTGCCCTGCTTATCTCCCTAAGATTGCGCTGCCATTATTATTCTAAACTTGCAACCTTTCGGACACGATGTTCGCTTCAATTATAGAATTTTAAATTGTTACGCAAATTTTGGCCTGGAACTGAAACAGCGGCGTCATTTTGCATCTTGTTTCCACTGTTTGTCCCCTTGACATTGCGCTTTCATTATTATTCCAGTTAACATCACGTAATTTTGCAAATAATATTCGTTTCGAACACATCATTTAAAATTGCTGGGAATGTTTGGTTTGAAACTTGAAGTGGCATTGCCAGGTAACGTCTCACCTCTCATTGCTTATTACCTTTGAGAAAAATTGGTGCAGCAATAAAAATTTCTGATACCTGTGAAGACATCATTTTATTCAGTGTCAATGTAAATATTACATAAGGCATTACAGGATATTTTAAACTTTCTATAAAAAAAATTCTGTATTTGATGCGCCTGTATGTTCATGGCATTTCTACAACTATTCTCTTTTAATATAAAGAAGTCAAAAAAGAGATGGACATAGTGTGTGTGTCCACATGTAACGCTGATTGAGGATAAAAATCCTATTGAAAACGGGCCAAAAACCATTTGTATCACTCTGCAAAATCTGTTGGACTAATCCGCGTAAAATTGCCATCCCGTCTCCAAGCTGAAATATACTAAAGCCGACACCTTCCGAAAATAGCTTCTAGCTGATTTGCCCATCTGCTGCAGACGTGTTATATGTTGATCTGCCCGCCAGTAGCGGCGTTGTAGAAACAGTTGCGCAGCCACGATGGGATGGCCCCGGGCAACTGAACAGCACCAGAGCTAATCCCAATTTATAACTGATTAGAGAAACGTTTGAGGGTTAGTAAAATGGATGTGGATCAAATCTGAATAGGTTATGCACTGTGTAGTAAGCACGCCTTAACTTCTCAACTAGGTCCTTAGCAAAGTCCCTTTTAACTAACTAGGTACGTGACTCGAATTATTCCTAAAATCAAAGAAATGGGTTTTCTATTCGATTTGTATAATTTATCTTCAATTTTGGCTTGTTTTTAAGCTACAGCTGGTAAGTATTTTTAAAGATATAACTTGAAATTTATTATAAGTTCAGAATATTTCATCGTAAGAATCGTAAGGAACCAATGAAAAATTGGTTTTACTATAATTGAACAGGTTTTATTATTAAAAGGCAGGTATAAAAAGAATACTAATTTTACAAAATGTTAGCTATCGCTCAGCATAGTTCGCTCGTTGTAAAAAACCCCGTTATATTTGGCACGACATTTTTATTGTTTTAAGTACAATTTGCCTAAAACTCCGCGATTTGTAAAAGTAAAAAAAAAAAAAAAACACGAATAACTGTTATATACGAGATATATTCGTTCAGGCAAACGGCATGAAGGTTTGCCATCAGATCGCCTATTCTCGCTGTATCTTCTATCATTTAAAAGATTATTTATTAAAAGATAAGGGGTTTCATAAGCCGAAAATAATTAAAAACATATATTAAGAGTTCATAAATTAATGAATAACTTATTGGCCGAGAAGCTAATCCACATAGGCATTTCCATAAAACAGAAATTGAATATTATATTATTATTATTATTATTATGGGAGAGAGAGAGAGAGATACATAGATTTTTTTCTTTCAAAGCACTTCCTATTCAGTATTTCCTAAACTTAAATTCCTATCTAACAGAACTGCTTCGAAGCACATGTGGTGATGGGTCCCTCAGAGACAAGGAACATTCGAACCGGCGTCTCACAAGGGAACATCTTTGATCCTATCTAGTTATACACAAACACTAGTTACACAGTTCACAGGCAGTTCACCACAGTGACGATTTATCTCCTAGCTCAAAGCCACCTCTAATATCCATTAGGACCTTGTGCTCATCCAAGAACAGTTCCAAAATTGGTGGACAAGTTACAATGAGAAAAAATGTACTTTACATTGGAGGGAAAAAGTCTTGCCCGCCAAGAGATTAACGTCAGATTTCAACAACTACCATGACCTTGAGAACGGAAATCTTTTTTGACGGTCAAAACTCGATAAAAAACATTACTTTATAACTTTGGTCATATGGAGTTAAACTGTGAGGTTCCAAGTTATTGCATCCACATTACCAATCTAAAGCCCCCTTGTCAAAGCTCCATTATTTACTCCTCATTTAAGTCCTCACCATCGAAGAGAGATAGAGAGAGAAGACAGACAGAGAGAAAGAAAGACAGAGTGAAAGAGAGGGAGAAAGAGAAAATAGATTTATAGATAGATAGATAGAGAGAGAGAGAGAAAGGGAGAGAGATAGATAAATAGAGAGATATAGAGATAGAGATAGATAGATAGAGGTAGATAGATAGAGAGAGAGAGAGAGAAAGAGAGAGAGAGAGAGAATATTTCCTGTCAGTAGTTTAATTTGATATTAACTGTTCTTCCAATAATAAAAATAGTATTTTCTTCCAATAAAAATAATAAAAGATAGTAGAAACCACAGTGGCCGGGTGGTCATGGCGGAGCGGCTCTGGGTTCGATTCCAGACGTAGCCAAAGGTTTTTTAAGTGAGGATAAATGACTGAAGTATTGTAAATGGTTTGATTCTTCGTCGCGAACCCAACGGGAAATTGAACTTTAAGCCCTCCTGTATTGCAGGAATTTCTTTACTTTTTACATAAAATAGCAAATTAATTATTTTCAAATAAGTTTAGTCCATGAAACAGTTTATATACAGGTTAATTTATTACCTATTTTTGATATACGTTTCGGGATGTTTTTCTTTTTCTGCCCATCATCAGGAAGCCTTAACAAGAAGTAAAGCGAATAGAATTGGTAGAGTTTCCTGATGATGGGCAGAAAAAAAACGTCCGAAACTTAATTGAAATAATGTGAAATAAATTAACCTGTTTAAAAACCATATAGTAGTCTCTTGGAGTACTATTATAAAGAAAATCCTTTTTAAGAAAATAAAAAATACGTGTGATCTACTAAAAACATATAAATATTGGGTTGTCCGGAAAATAATGCAGGATTTTGGTATTAAACAAAAAAAAAGAAACTAGTTACTTTAAAGCAANACAAACAATATCATTTGGAAGAGGATTAATAAGTGTTGACATTCATACAAATGAGTAATCCTGTAAACGTAAACAGAATATTTTATATAGATTTTTTTAAATGAAAACTTAAAATCCTGCATTATTTTCCGGACAACCCAATATTTACATAAGAATCATGTAACAAAATTGCGATTTTTTTTTAACGAGGGTTCGCAACAGCAGAAGGCATATAAACCCTCAGGGTACAGGTGTTTTTGAAAAAAAAAGTCCCATTTGTAATTACGTCGGGTTCGAATGCAGGGCCGCTGGATCGAACCCGGGACCTTTACCTTACAGTGATGAGCGCCATGTGAAAGATTAAACCTTCCGGCCACCCACGCCCCCATATTTGAATTATTATACGATTTATTACAATATTAATTTTTATTGCAATCAACAAAAGTTTATCATTCACGAGGTGAGTAATATTGTTCTTAGATTTAAGATCTGCAAAGAAATAGCTGCCATTTGAAAAAAAAAAAAAAAAAAAAAAAAAATTGCCTACTGGAAAATAGATAGAGCATGGGTTGAAAACATCCGATACTTTATTGGCTCGTGGGAAAGTTTGGAGGTATACTATAGTCAAGGTAATCCGCGGTCTAGCCACGTAGATTGTTGCTATTAAGGATCCGGCCAAAACCCTCGAGGGGAGTTCTTTGGAACTCTTTCTTTCTTACTTGATTGCTTCTCCCAGAAAGGAAAATTACAGTTACGAGCTAGATAAAAGTCATGTGCTTCCTCACTTTTTCTCTCCGTGACGTTTAAGCCTCTTGATAAATATATTTTCCATCCGCCTCAGCTCACATGTCTTATTTGTGTCAGAAAGGAACATGAACTGATATTTATTGTGAGCTAGATGGCCCTGCCTTCCGGGAAATTTGTACCCGTCGACCTATAAAAAAGTAATTCTTCACCGAAAGTAAGCTTGCCCCGTTAAGTTCCGAGTTGGAAAAGTTGGGTTTGTATTATTAAAAAAAAAAAATACCCGGTTGAAAAAGTTTCGTCAAAATGTATTTCCTCCGGTCGCTATTGTTATGACAGCCGAACTCGGCTCAATGCCATCTTGTTGAAAAATTTCAAGCAGCTGTCAACAATTTATCTGGTGATACGACATAATCAAATTGCACAACATACAGAAAAAACCTATTTATAGTGTGCTTTATGACATATTAATCATGATTAAGGAGAATTTCAATTAATTATTCTTTTTATGTAAGCTTTTATGTAACCTACGACATTCGGCTGTGAATCGAAGGCACGATAGTTGATATGGTTAGAGCAGCGGCGTATTAAGCCGGAGTTCGTGAGTTCAAATCCCGCTCTTGGCCCTAATTTTTTCAGCTCAACCAAGACCTTATTAATTGAAATAATTAATATGGTCAACTAGACTTCGAAACATAAATGGATTAAGGTAATGTTATAGCAATTCCAGCTGTGAAATGTTTTGAGTCGTACGACGTGATAAACTAAGGATAGAGATTAAATATTCTTTTTATCTAAGATCTTGGTTGAGTAGAAAAAGGTTTTGTTACGAGTGGGATTCAAACCCACGACTTTCGGCTTTGGATCGAGGTCACGATAGCTGAAGTGGTTAGAATAGCGGCGTATTAAGCCGGAGGTCGTGAGTTCGAATCCCGCTCGTGGCACTAACTTTTTCAGCTCAACCAAGACCTTATTAATTGAAATAATTAATATGGTCAATTAGAGGTCTAAGTATAAATGGATTAAGGACAATGTTATAGCAATTCCAGCAGTGAAATGTTTTTTGGTGTACGGCGTGATGAACTATGGATAGAGATGTGTGGTGATTAGTGACCGTTAGTCCATAATTATTCAGAAATCGTGAGATGCGGTCTGTGATGTAGGTTTTCCGAAAAACATTTTGTTTGTCGTGCCAACGTTTCGATCTTTATTGAGATCATCTTCAGGTTTCAAAGTGTTTCTGTGTAATTGTGCCATTTTTGCTTGTCGTGTTGAGAGTCTGAATAATTATGGGTAGAGATTAATTATTCTTTTTATCTAAGGTCTTGGTTGAGTAGAAAAAGTTTTCGTCACGAGCGGGATTCGAACCCATGACCTTCGGCTTTATAACTGCTAAACGTAAGTTTGATATGATTATCGATATGATTAGAATTTAGGGATTCAGTGAGTAGAAAGAGTGCTCATTATATATGTTTAGTTCAGAAATGAGCCAGTTTTGCAACATTGATGTCATAATTTCTACTTTACGACTAAATTTAATATCGCCTGACGTTAAAAAAAAAATTATTTGAAATGTCCTTTACGTCATTCCCTTTTAATTATTGAAAAAAGGGCAATTTTTAAAAAGCTCTCCTTTGTGCTCAGCGCTCAGAAAATCCCACTTAGCTCCACTTAAAATTTAAACTGAAAAAGGTCGATCTAATAAACAGTATTAAAAGCTAGATGATTTAAAAGTCGTTTTTCGCACACTGACGACGATAAAAGCCGATTCACGGTCTCAAAGGAAGTTTCAAAAAGCCGAGCTTACAAATATTTATTTTTTCACCCTCCATCAGAAGACGAGAGGGCAAGCGTTCTTTTATCTTCACGTCATTCTCACTATCATTTAAATTACTTAAACGTTCTCACAAGACCTGAGCGGTTCGAATTTCCCATTTTGACGAGAGATTTTGTAGATATTCTGTTTCAAACTCAAATTGCTATTTAAATTAATTTACTCTTTGTATTCCCTATCTAGTTTTTTATGTCGAAATGAGTCATTATTATGCCATTAAACTCTCGTGGAATTTAATTTATAAACTTTTGTTTTATTCTCAAGTGTTGAATATCACTTCTGAAGGCAAATGTATGATGCAGGAAGGTTATTCATTGGTTCTCAAATAGCTTTTGTGAGTTCTTGTTGTCGAAGATTTAATAAAAGATAAATGTCATGCTTTTGGCTTAACAAAACGAATACAAGGAATTCTAAAACCTTATGTTTTTAATGGTAAAATTATTACTGATGAAAAATAAGTACGTATATTTTTAAAATAAATATAATTTTTAAGTAAATGGTTTGTAATAAGGCATTGCCTCTAATAAAATGCCAGAGAGTGACGGGTTAAAAATAAATTAGGAACAACCAATGGCAAGTTTTGGCCCCGAATACTAGAATAGTCGGTCCTTTTGCGATCTGGGCCAAACGGATCGTGCAGATTTTCCAGGTAAGTTCTTAGAAGAAGGAGAAAGTGGGTATTTATCGGCTAAGCAAACAGAGAGGCTTGTTTAAAGGAACGGCGGAGGGACAGTAACGAGGACCTATTTACCGAAGATACCCGGCGATCGCGGACGTCTTCTAAAGTGTAGAGAACTGGGGTTCAAAAATAAGCATGGTTGGCTAAAGGAAATCAGACTTTTCGGAAATACACCGTATAATGTTTAAGAAATGAGGGGGGCAGATGGCAACTCACTGACACTTCAGAATAATGAGTTTTTTATCTACTTGTAGAACAAAAAGTTTTTAATCTTGCCCTGAGCTCTTTACAGCCTAAATCCGATCATAGTTAAACGTTCCTTTAAACATAAACTAATGGTTTATGAGATCCGTTTTAAAATTACAGTGATAAGTTTCATACGTTGTTTCCCTTAAAAAAAGAAATAAAAACAATAAAACATTATAGTTTACTAGTTTTTTGTTGTAATAATTCCAATATTTTTCATGAAACATTTTCTCAAAGCAAAGTCCCTATAGTAGAACTTAGGTATATGTTTTTAATCTACCTGAAGCATTTATCCATGAACTGGAGGGTTTTAACAACAAGGGTTTCACGTGTCTGGCAATCCTTGAAGGAATATTATTACATCTAGATATTACGGCTCCTTCCACGGTAACTTTGAAAATCCTTGGGCTGAATACACTAGATGTAAATACTTACAAACATTGTGATAGTAAGTATTAGGACTTCTCTCAATTAGTTAATTATATTAAAGACAGGAATTATTGGAAAACCGTTTACTTGCAGGACAATGCAACCCAGGTATCTTCAACATTTCTGGACTTATTAGAAAAGATCATAAATAAATCAAGTATAGAAAATACCAAAATGTATAAAAAATTTAATCTGTATAAATTGAATTTCCGAGACAATTATATTATCAAAATATAAATGAAAAGGAAAAGTAAGTAGTATGAAAAATTAAGAAATTTCCGAATAATCTACAACTAAAGACAGGAATTATTGAAAAACCGTTTACTTGAAGGGCAACGCATCCCAGGCATCTTCAACGTTTCTAGATTCTAAATTCACTAATTTCGTGGTCACTTGACCAATTGATGTATTACGATTAATTAAGGTTTTTAGTTGAGATAAAAAAGTCAATGGCACGAGCGGGATTCGAACCCACGATATTCGGCTAGATACGCCGCTCCTCTACCACTTGAGCTATCGTGAACTCGATCCACTCGGACACTAACTTCCCATCTCAACCCCACCTTTTGAATTTTCCCTCCTTTTTGGTGGGTTCGAATCCCGCTCGTGCCATTGACTTTTTTATCTCAACTAAAAACCTTAATTAATCGTAATATATAAATTGGTCAAGTAGACCACGAAATTAGTGAATTTAATGATTTAAAATGAAGTATACTTCACTAAAGCTCTCCGTGGCCATTTCATTTGTCGTCGAGAATCCAATCCGATTACACGACATTTGAAAAATGGCAAAATGGAGGGAAAATTCAAAAGGAGAGGTTGAGATGGGAAGTTGATGTCCGAGTGGATCGAGGTTACGATAGCTCAAGTGGTAGAGCAGCGGCGTATCTAGCCGAAAATCGTGGGTTCGAATCCCGCTCGTGCCATTGACTTTTTTGTCTCAACTAAAAACCTTAATTAATCGTTTCTAGACACATTGAAAAAGAGAATAAATAAACCTAATGTAGAAAATACTAAAATATATAAATTGTGTAAACTTTGGATGTCCGAGACAATTATATTACATAAAAAGGAAAAGTAAGTAGTATAAAAAAAACTAAGAAATTTCCGAATAATCTAAAACTAAAACAAACTTAGACGACAGGAATTATTGAAAAACCGTTTACTTGAAAGATAATGCATCCCAGTTATCTTCAAAGTTTCTGGACTTATTGGAAAAGATGATAAATAAATGTAATATAGAAAGTACTAAAATATATAAAAAATCTAAATTGTGCAAACTTTGGATTTCCGAGACAATTATATTACAAATAAAAAGGAAAAATAAGTAGTATGAAAAAATTAAGAAATTTCCGAATAATCTAAAACCAAAATATATTTACATAATTATTATTCAGAAATCGTGAGATGCGGTCTGGTGAGGTAGATGTAGGTTTCAGAAAAACATTTTCTTTGTCTTGCCAACGTTTCGATCTTTATTGAGATCATCTTCAGAGCCTGGAATTTACAAACATTGTTTAACTTTAACAAAAACATGTAGGATGTGGAAAAAACAGAATTTATTCAATGTAAATAAATTCACTTTTTATATTTACGTATCACCCAAGATCGAATCAAATCCAACCATCTCACATTCCCACGTTCACCATTTATTTCAAACCTTTGGGAATTGTGATTTAATTAGAAGGATTGAGAATATCGAGTCAATTTGATTAAATTCGATAACCGTGGGATTTGTACTATGGATCGATGTCATAGCAGAAAGATTCTATTTGTCGTGAAACAATTGAAAAAGTTGTTTTTTTTAAATATTTTTTTTAAATACAAACCATCAGAGATTTTGCCAGGTTTAACATTCGTCTTTGGTTTAAGATGTTTTCAGCGATACCTATTGGAAAACTCCCATTATTGTTAATTAAGAATCAATCTTAGAGCTCATTTTCACCATATTTTATTCAATTGATCCATTCGGCAATTGCTCATTTTTGAAGCGATTTGAAATTTTACAAAAGGGTTTCTGGACCTATCCTTTATAAACATCGCACGTTGTACATAAACTTTGTGTAACTCTGGAGAAAATCACTTATCACATTGTTAGATGGCTCACAGCACAACTGAATTTTCGCATTTTCAAGACACTTGAACATAGGAAAGTCCTGACAGCTCAGTTAAGTAGTTAAATATCAAGGAAAGAACAAATGGGAAAAACAACGCTGATGGGGATATGTGGAGTCATTGACTATTCCATGATTTTTACCGCACTGAAACCGACCAGATTTATTAAAAACTTAACATAAAACTGCATTGGTAAATCGGAAAGGTAATACCCGAGACCGTTAGACCTAATGTTTCAAGAGATCCTATGAATAAATTGAAGGAGCGGGTTTACGAGGTTCTTCAGCAACCACCTTATTCTCCAGTCAACAGATTCTCATCTGTATAGTAATTTGAGAACTAGATGAAAGGTTCTTTCATAATTTTATTTCTTCTCAAATCTATGATTTTTTTTCAGTTTACATATTAGACAATGGTTATACTTGGGGAAAGTGTGTAGTGAAAGAACGTATGTACTTAGAATCCAATTATTTTCATTGTATAAATTTTTTTACTAAGCAATCTTTGCAATGAAAATGGGCGGCTCATGTGAAAACCGATATTAAATAACTAAGCAATTTAGAACCATAATTATCTTATTGCCAAGGAATTTATGAATCTAGAAATGCCATAAATGGAACTATTAAATAATATGTACATAGATAAACTTATTACTTTATAAAAAATATTTAAACCGGAGCCAGTTTAAATCAGTTTTCAGCTCGAACACAGCAACAAAAATAGACATAAAGACAAATTTTAGGCGCAGGACAAAAAAGATAAAGCACCGAAGAAGATTTATTGCCTAAGAATAGGTTTGGCAATTAAATTCTCGTACATGTTGCCGCTATTTGACAGGGAGAGATGTACAACCGTATACATTAGTCTGCCCATTCTTACCGTTCACGTATTTCAGGAATGTGCTATTTTACTATTCGTTCATGCCAATGAGGGGGAAAAAATTCCACACGGCGACATTCCAATTTAAACAATTTTCCGTCGAATATAACGAAAGATTCTTTGAAACGTTAATTATTGATTTTATCGTATGTTTCCTTTTGATTTTTGAATTTTTATGTTATAAATCATTTTATTGTTCTATTTGTGAGAGGTTGAGGCAGAGTAGGTTTATCAATTTAAAATAAAAAGGCGATATATCTCAGGAAAACAACAAAAAAAACAGACAAGATAGAATAGAAAATAATTAACTCTCTCTAAAAAAAAGACAAGTATACAATCGCATTTAAAAAGGTGGACGAGTCGTCAAAGATCAGGCATGCACGAAGTAGAATATCGGTATGTCAAAACGCCAGGATAAAGGGAAATCTTTTTTAAAGAAAAAATATTGTGTATAACTTTCAATTAATTAAGGTTTTTAGTTGAGATAAAAAAGTCAGTGTCACGAGCGGGATTCGAACTCACGACCTTTACCTAAAGCTCTCGGTGGCCATCTCATTCGTCGCCGAGAATCCAATCCGATTACACGACGTTCGAAAAATGGCGAAAAGGAGGGAAAATTCCAAAAGTGGGGTTGAGATGGGAAGTTGGTGCCCGAGGGGATCGAAGTCACGTTAGCTCAAGTGGTAGAGTAGCGGCGTATCAAGCCGAAGGTCGTGGGTTCGAATCCCGCTCGTGACACTGACTTTTTATCTCAACTTAAAATCCTTAATTAATTGAAAATCAATAATCCTTAATATTAATAATAAATTTAATCCTTTCTGGCTGAGTTAAGTCATTTTGTGTCTGCCAAAATTGGTAGAATTGGGAATATCGGTATGTCAAAACGCCAGGATAAAGGGAAATCTTTTTTAAAGAAAAAATATTGTGTATAACTTTCAATTAACTAAGGTTTTTAGTTGAGATAAAAAAGTCGGTGTCACGAGCGGGATTCGAACCCACGACCTTCGGCTAAATACGCCGCTGCACTAACGACTTGAGCTATCGTGACTTCGATCCACTCGGACACCAACTTCCCATCTCAACCGCACCTTTCGAATTTTCCCTCCTTTTGCTATTTTTCATGGGTTCGAATCCCGCTCGTGACACTGACTTTTTTATCTCAACTAAAAGCCTTAATTAATTGGTCAAACGGACTACAAAAACTAGTGAATTGTGTATAACGATAGTTTTTAATATAAGTCCAACCTAAGCTTTAATCTTCCGGTTGGAAATAATTTCATGATCATGTAATTTACCAGGATGAATATCTGAGAATGAAAAATAAAACAGGGAAAAAATACATACATAAATTTAGCCAATTGAAGGAATTCTGCGAGATCTAAAAATAAGTTCAATAACTCAATAATAAAAAAAGTGTCAAAAACTAGAGTACATTAGCCTTTGGGTTTAATCTATTTAAAAAATTGCACTCAAGTGCGCGCTTTCCTTTCAGATCGCTAAAACCTATGTTTTATATTCGAAATTCGATTAATAAAAGGGCTCAACTTTCACCATGAAGTAACTTATTTTTGTAAATTGGTTGGATAAACAAATCCTTTATCTAAAAAATGCGTAAAGAAATTATATACATGGTGCGTGGTAAAAAGTAAAGAAAGTAAAGTAATTGTTTGAGTGCCGCGCGCGAAGTTGCATAATGCTTTTTATTTTTTTAATTAAAGTTCGAGGAGCTATGCAGGGATTGGAATCCAAACCGTTTAGGTGGAAAATACGAATCGGACGCCTTAAACACTGAGCTACAGCTGTATGATTTAATATGATTTTTGCATGATTGCGTCTCCTGCCATTCTCATATTATATTCCATTAAAATTTGTATGTTGTTGCGAAAAATATTTTTGGGTACAAAGAGTCAGGCCCCATTTCAGAGAATGTCTGTCTGATTTGTCATTGTAAAATGCTAAAAACGTTTATTTTCCATGTAAATTAATTTTTTTACATTAATTATCACCCTTGGGTATATGTATAACGTAGAAAGTTTTCATTAGGTTTTAAGTTAAGTATAAAGTTTTAGAGATTGGGTCCACCAGACTAATTTGCGCCATGGTATATTCCAGTCTTTTTACAGACGTGTATAGCCATTGTGCAATAAAGGCAATTAATTAACATTATTATGTAAGATTTTGGTTGAAATGAAAAAGTTAGTGTCACGAGCGGGATTCGAACCCACGACCTTCGGCTCAATAGAGAGAGAACGGTTAGAGCAGCGGCATATTGAGCCGAAGGTCGTGGGTTCGAATCCCGCTCGTGTCACTTTCTTTTCCATTTCAGCCAAAACCTCACATAAAAATGTTAATTAATTGAAAGAAGTAATTTGATCAATCAGAACACTAAATATAATGGATTTAATAAAGAAACAATGTTACAAATAATTACTTATTTACATACGATCAAACTCGTTTTTACATAGATATTTAAATTGGGCATGATTCATTCAATAGATTTTCAAGGGTGAATCCTTAGAATTTGCATTAATTAATTTTGATCTAGACCATCGTAGTTGATGAGTCAAAGATGGGAAATGGGGCGGAAATTGGTATAAAGGGGTCTAACTATGAGCAATACGTGGCTCTTGGCTCCACTACTACTATCTTAAAGGCGTTAGCCCTGAGGAACATGGGCATAATAAACAACAAAAATATCTAAGGTACAAAAATAAGAATACTTTCAGATAGGCAGGCATAATGGCTCTCCATGCATACTAGATCAATTCAAAATTTGCACGGAACTGCCTGAATGCCCCAAAATTATGATTATGGTTATGAGGGCACTAGATATCGTTACTACGAAGGGAGCCTCGGAACAACACAGACACAAATCCATTTCCTAGGGTTTTAAAGACCACAGCAAATGGTACATAGGAAGTCATTTATGACCAATACAAATCTCGATACCACACCTCTGAGAGGAATTCTGTACTTTATTAAAGAAAAGAAAATTAATAGAAATGATAAATGGTGGAGTATCTTGTTCAGTCTTTTCATAAAGATTGAAAAGCAAATTTTCTACGCAAACTATTGCTCGGAAACAATAGATGAAAAGTCAAGTGTAAAGGAAGAAAAAACAAGTCCGCAACATTTATTATTTATAATAATGTTATCAGAAACTTAACACTCTAATTTCATCATGCTTAAGAATTCTGTGATCAATATGTGCATTGTGAAAGCTCTATCCATGATGGTTTATAACGGTTTTAGCCCACCGAAAATCTAAATCGAAGGGAAGGTAGTGGTCGACCGTGTATACGACAGCTTCCTTGATAGGTAGTCGACTCCAAACGGTCAGTAATATAGTAGTAAGTTCTACAACAGTCATCAGAAGGCTTCATGAGAATAACCTTGTCTCTAGACATCCCTCATCAATTTCAGTACTGTTGGAGAAGCATCGAGTAGAAACGCAACAGTCAAAGCAGCATCTCGCTTGGGCATTTGAACTATGAGAGCTCGTACCTTAATAGATGAAACCGATTTGGTTTGGGGTAATCAGACCATGTGAAAACATGGAGAACACTTGAACCGCTCTTGCTGAAGACTGCGGAAGAATGAATAAGAAGAATTCTGTGACACAATCCGACACAACTAATTTCATAAGGAATTTCACTCCATGTATGTTGCAACGTTGCACTCAGTTGTTTCAGGTCTGCGATGATCGAAAAGCCTACTCTGTAAGGCATCCCAGATGTAATCAATGGGATTGAGGTCTGGAGACAATAGTGGAAGAAGCAGATGGAAAATGCCCATGTTTCCTAAACGTTGATGAACAACTCCTCTATGAGGTCTGGCATTGTCATCCAGAAATCGAAAATCCCTGTCCATGAGATCACTGGTTTGAGGGATGTATTCCCCAATAATTTCTGGAACATAACGGACTGCCGTGAGGTTGCCTTCAACAATACGGAGTCCAGTACGTCCTCCAGTGTCCCAGCTCATAGCATCACACCATCTCCTACAAACTGCACAAACGAGCGCTTCCCCTGTTCTCGGTAGACTCTTCGGCGCCTGCTATCACTATACAGACAGAAACGCGACTCATCAGTAAACAACAGCATTCCAATTGGTGTTCTAGGCGCTTGCTGCACCATATTCTCATGAGTTGCTGGTGGTGGGCTGCTGTAGCTGCAGGTCGTCTCAACGGGGTGTGTTGATGAAGGCCTTGTCAAAACATCTTGTACTTTTAGGATCTGGCCCTGTAGAAAGGGTTCCCGTCTTGTACCAATGACAATATGTCTGTTCTCCCTTAGCGTCGTACTGCTTTGAGATCCACCAGGCCTCCTTCGCACTTCCAGTCTCTCGAAATTCTAATCTGGGGGTAATCGGGCTACACCCCAGGAAACCACGCACTGAGAAACGCCAACTTCCTCTGCGTTATTCACTTGCCGATGAACTCCATTACCCCCACAATATTGCAAACTTCTGGTTGAAGATGATGTCTTTCCATGGTTAAAGATTATAGATTATTGAATACAACTGGATTAAAATAGAGAAAAGCTGTTCGTTTACAAAATAAGTAATCTTCATGTTTACTGTTCTTAAGTAAATCCGTTATTAAAAATGAAGTTAAACATTAGTTTGTTTTTTGTTTGTATTTTCTATTTTGTTTTCTCCAACTAAAAATAATATATAGGTTAATCTAATTAAAATTAATAGAATAAGTATATATTACAAATATCCGTAGTTATTTTTGAGCAGTTTAGTTTGACATACAACAAAATAAGAGGGTCCTTTTTTTTGTCTTTGATTTATTTTAGGTGGTATACTTGATGTTAACAAGTTATTTTATTAATTAAATAATATATATCGGTATGTACATATTAAAGACATAAATAATAATGAAGCCATTATGGTCGTTTTAAAGCTGGTAACTGCCAAACATTAATGGCAATCATGAAAGGACAAAACGATAATAAATGTTAGGCGAGGGAACCGTTTGAAAATTTGAAACGTAGACAAGTATTACAAGGAGAGGAGAGAGAGACACTCCATGTAAGAAATATGACATTTGTTTTAGAAATTGGCAAAGGCTTGTGTCCGTTTAAAGACCACTTTGCGAATATCAACCCTGGCCGTGGAGAGGCTGAGTCTAGACGCTACAAAGCGCATTACGACCCTCGAATTTAATTAACTCTACTATCCAACCGGTGATTATATCGGGCAGGGGATTCTGATAGAATAAACAGACACAACTGTAATGCCATTTAGGATATATATATATATATATATATATATAATGTATGTATGTATATACCATACGGGATTTGGGATTGACGATCACGGAATTAAAATCTATTGATAGGTTGAAAGATTCCAAGATCTCCGTGGTTGAAAACTTTTATTCAATTTAGTAAATTACATTGGCGTTTCGGGCTCCTGGCCCATCATCAGAAACTGGACTATGCCAATGATACATATATATTATTTTTCCATCCCCCATAATTGGGGTGGATAGCGACTGAAGTTTTAACAACTTCAAACATTTTTGACGACATTCCCCTCAACAAATAAAGGGGTTGGAAAAATAATATTTATCTATCATTGGCAAAGTCCAGTTGTTGATAATGGGCCAGGAACCCGAAACGTCAATGTAATTTACTAAATTGAATAAATGTTTTCAACCACGGAGATCTTGGAATTTTTCAACCTATCAATAGAGAAGATATGAACCTTGGAGTTGGTAACATATAAAATAAGAAAAATTAAAGCTATTTTAAGGATAGCCAGTCAACTGGTAAAGTTATGTCAAGAATGATTTAACTATGAGATGCGAAGCAATTATTAAAACATAATAATTAGTATGTAAAATAATCTGATCTCCTTCGTAGAATAAGTTAAAGGATCTGCAAAGTCTTTGTCACAAATTGTTAAAGCGTAATATACGTTGGCGTAATATCTTACTGTCTGTTTATTTCCCCCCTAGGTTTAGTAGTTTAAGAGAAAGACCAAAGGGAATGCGAGATGTTTATACAGCATAATAATTACATAGGTAAATGGTTTTATTAACAAACAATAAAACATTTGCACGTGGTTGGAAAATTCCGAGAGTCATTTTGAGGTATTAAATGGGAAACATGCCAGTACAACTTATACAGAAAAAAAATAACCCAGGATGATCACCAATCATTTTAGATATTATCACAAACAGTACACCATTGTTTGTAAAGCAACTACAAAGCTGATGAAACATCGGGATAGAAAATAGGATCATGCGAGATAGGAACATCTTCAGAGCGAAGAAAACGAGTTAAAAGCAATGGAGATGCCCTAATTACAAATAATAGGTGAACAATGGTATAAATGTAACGGGTTTCTCGATATTGGTTACTGGCAGAAACAATGGTCGTACAAATCACAATTAAAGTCACAATTTACAGACAATACGGAAAGGAAGAAAAAAATGGACAAACATACAAAAAAAAAAAAAAAATGAACAATCCACGGTTATTTACAATCCTTGGTAATTATTGAACTGGTAAGAAACTGGAATTAGCAACAATTTTATTCTTGGATTGATGATTAGCCTAATTTCACAATTGACGAAGAAGAATGAACAATCCAGAAACATCGAAACAACCGATGATGGAGAAATGCCTAAACGTGCCCCATAGGTCGGAAATGATCGATAACGACCAAATTACAAGTTTAAGACATGTAATGACAAATTATATGGTAAGAAAATGTTGTCACTCCGTTAGAAAAAGAAAGAAGAAGAGGTGTTAATTAAAATCACAATTAAAGTCGCAATTTACAGTCAAGTACGGAAAGGAAGAAAAAATCAACAAATACCAAAAGAATGAACAATCCACAGCTATACAATTCTTACTAATCAAATGCTTAGTAATTATAGAACAAGTAAGAAACTGGAATTACCAACCATTTCATTCATCAATTGATGATTTGCCTAATGACACATTTGACGAAACAACGTAGCCCTGATGATGGCGGAATGCCGAAACGCGTCCCATAGATCGGAAATGATCGTAACGACCAAATTACAAGTGCATCACTGACGACATGGTAAGAAATTGTCAATACGTTAGAAAAAGAAACAAGAGAACGAACCCTCTCAAATTTCAGGCGTGGCCATGACCTAGCGGTTCTCGGCATTGGCTACTCGCAGAAATATTGTAGGATAATTGTACTAAAACAACAGTTGTTAATTAAAATCACAATTAAAGTCGCAATTTACAGACAAGTACGGAAAGGAAGAAAAAATCAACAGACATACGAAAAGAATGAACAATCCACTGTTATTTGCGATTATTAGTAATCAAACGCTCGGCTATTATAGAAATGTAACAATTGAAGAAACAACTGATGATGGCGAAATGCCGAAACATACAAACATACCCCTTAGGTCGGAAATTAACGGTAACGACTAAAGAAGTTCATCAGAGATGCCATGGTAAGAAAATGTTGCGAATGAGATAGAAAAAGAAACAAGAAAACTAACCATCTCAAATTTCAGGGGTGGCCATGACCTACCGGTCCTCGGTATTGGTTACTCGTAGAAAGATTGTAGGACACGTGTACTGCAATATCAGTTGTTAACTAAAATCACAATTAAAGTCGCAATTTACAGACAAGTACGAAAAGGAAGAAAAAATCAACACATACCAAAAGAATGAACAATCCACGGCTATTTACAATCCTTAATAATCAAACGCTTAGTAATTATAGAACTTGTAAGAAACTGGAATTACCAACCATTTTATTCTTCAAATGATGATTTGCCTCATGTCACAATTGACGAAACAACGTAGCACTGATGATGGCGGAATGCCGAAACGCGTCCCAAAGGTGGGAAATGATCGGTAATTACTAAATTACAAGTTGACGACATGGTAAGAAAATGTTGTCAATCAGTTAGAAAGAGAAATAACAGAACGAACCCTCTCAAATTTCAGGCCTGGCCATGACCTACCGCCTAGTGGATGAAGAGAACACCTGGTGATATACATCAGACTCACACGTGACTATTTTTGACGTGTTCATTTGTGGTTTGAGCAATCAACAATTGAAATATTTAAAGCTATTAGCTAAAACCTAATTAAGCCTAATTGAAATTTAACATATTTTGAACGTAATTATCAGGGTGTTCAAGCTTTGATTCGGAAAAATTTCTTAGATAAGGTTTCGCGCCATGTTTAAAATTGAAATTATTATAGTATATTCCTTCGATTATTTTAATAGAATATAGTATATTCTTCAAATTCATTCGTTTACGGTTGTTCTTATAGTATATCATTTTTATTCGGGTTACTTTGGCAATAGGCCAGCCATATTATAATCATATGTTCGTTTTTTTCCGTAAGTAACCCATTTGATGATTATAGACGTGCCTACATACCAACAATTATTGCCAAATTTGTTTGGGCTAGTTCCATAGGAACCCAGAAAAGTCAGAATAATCAAGGTAAATTTTAACTATTTGTCATATTGGGTGGAACAGAGACATGCACTAACCTCGAGTTCATCGTCTTCATCGCTGCCCCGCCTCTCGATGAGTGCCGGAGGCGGCGACTGTGGCTTCAACTGCACCGTGAGCTGCTGTACACCGCCCCCTGGCTCGTCCTTCTTTTTCGGCGCCCGACCCTTCCTCGACAACCGCGACGTCACGTTTTGCTTCATCTGCATGTAATAGCCCATGATTTCCGGTTCGCGGAACGAGAGCTTCTTCCGCGGTCTGTCGGGTTCGGCAAGCGGGCTCTCGTCGCCTCTCCCCTGTCTCAGCATGACTGACCAGCTCAGTGTTTATTTCCGAATCGCGCGCCCCCACTTCCTACTGTTCCATTCCCTTCCCTAATCCCACTTTTGCGGTTCGGGGGACCCCCAGGAGATTCGGAAAATCGGATACCTCAGTCCGTGTTCACCAACAGTCCTACCAGCATACCACTCATCATCATTGGTTAATCCAGTCGTAGTCGCATGGCTGCTCAACGAGACTTACGTACTTCTCAAATATCACTGTTTTTTATTTCTATTTGGTGCTGTAAGGATTTCCCCTTTTGTCGTTAAACTTGTATCCGAACCTGCTGGAAGATAGCTGTTTCTTTAACGACGTAAAGAATACTTGTCAGGGGCTTTGTATAGATATCTACATTGCTGAAGAATGGCTTTCCTAGGTATCGTCAAATGTAATAAAAAATTGAAAAATTAAAAATTGTCTAAGGCCACACCATAGGTGACAAGCTAGGTGAGTAGTGACAAGGAGAGTCGCTTGGTGAGTCACCCAAGAAAACTCAAGCGGGTCTGTTTTTTACCTGGTGGGTTTCTGATCGTTTCATGATGGACGAGGTTATTATTTCCGCAGTTTTTAAAAGACTGCTTTATGGAATCCAAATGAGGATCTCTACAAAAACCCCAACTATGGAATTGTCCCTACAGAACTTTGAATTCACCTTCCAACATTCTTCGCCGATTGATGTCATGCACGCAGGACCTCGATTTGTATCCTAATAAATTATATTTCAATTTAGTATTTTAGGAAAGAAATAGTTTTCTAGTTAATTTAGAGAGAGACATTTCCCAGCACTTCCTTACACAAAGCACAACTAACGTCATCCTGGTGTGACCACTTGTAACCTGCCACCAAGTAACCGGCGGTTCACGTTGTTACTAAGCACCTAGCTTTTCACCTCCGGTGTGGCCTTAGCCAGGAGTAATAGAAAGGCCAATCTCATTTGCTATTTCAACGAAAGCAGGTTTTTCAACACGTGTAGTAGATCTAGTCGGCTTTCCCGAGACATTTCCACTCAGACCCTTTTGAATTTTACATCGTACGGTTCTACCCCGTACAATTTCCTTATATTCCGATTGCACGTTTGTTCCATTATACATACAACATCCTGATCAAAGTTTCAAAGGTCGATTTTCATGTTTCCCTCTGAATCAAATAAGGCCGTCGCTTAAAATCAACGGGTGGACTGTTTGGCGTAATTAAAAGCTTAACAGTCAATGGAATTTAATAAAGAACGGAAAAAACAAAATTCCCAGAGATATGTGCCGATAAATTTCTACTGTCATTTATTGCAGCGTTTTAAAGTGAAATTAATTCAATACACCGTGAAAACCAGTTTTCAATGCACCTAACAAATACTGGCCAAATATCTTAACAATAAAATAAATACTATTATAATAATTAGAAACGGTGAGCATTATCAAGCATTATTCAGAAATCAGATGGAGTTACATGCTGCGACGCAATCTGGGAACTAAGCAGGGCGTAGCAATTTTTTAATTTTTAGATGTTTTTTTTATGATTTTTAATATTAAAGGGAAAATAATTCAGCATACTCCAAAAAAGTATTTTCATGTCACCTAAAAATTTAATAATCTGTTTATTAGCCTTTCTTCCCGCAATGTCCAAATTCCTAGAACGACTCCCTTTAAAACGCTAATACCAATCCTTGACACCTATAAAATCAGTGCCATCCACCAATTCGGTTTCTATCCTCAACATTCCACTAGCTATTCAAGTTTTAAGCGCTTCCTATTTCATTATTACCTTTTATTGAAATCCTACCTGTTTGCTGTTTCAGAGTGAGGTGCGCCATGAGTACTCGGAAATCAAACAGATACAGGCCGGCGTAGCGGAAGTATCCTTGGACCAATCCTTGACATCATTTATACTGACCTACCAGTACATCCTGAAACTATTATCATCACCTACGCGGACGACACCGCAATCCTATCCTCTAATTCGAATGCGGTCTAAACTACCTCCAACATCCAGGAACACCTGGAGCGAACTCCTAACCAGCGAGTCCTAACCATAATGCGCGAGCCCTCTCCACTCATTACCATCCTGACAACGCGCCACGACGCCTAAACCGACGGTGGCCTCGGAACCTCCGTGACATCTAATCATACACACTGAGTGCTCCTCAAAGCATATGTTCTACGGGTGCAGTCCTGGCATTAGTGCTAGTGTTGTGCTGTATGATACATTAATGATGTGCACATATATGTATAATGAGTGGTGGTTAGTGACCGTTAGTCAATGATTATTCGGAGATCGTGAGATACGGTCTGGTATGACGTAGGTTTTAGAAGGAATTTAACTTTCATTTCCCTAATGATCCTCGTCCTGAAAGGATAATCAGGCCGGACAATTACCAACGTTTTTTCCTATCGTCGGCACTTTTCACCTAAAAGAAACCGACTCNCATAACCTCCTGACGTTTCAGTCTTGTGTGAGGATTCCACGTCAGGCGTTTGTCGATGTACAGTCCGAGGTACCGCACCTTGTCCGCAGTTGGGAGGGGAATATTGTTTAAGAAAACAGGGGGGGGGGATCTTTTTACGAAGAGTGAAGTAAATGTGGGTGGATTTGTCTGCGTTAAATTTTATCCTTTTCTTTTTACACCAAGACTCTAGTAGTATGAGGTGTTGGAGGTTTCGAGTAGAAATGACAAGGTCGGAGGTGCTAGAGAGAGTTGCCGTATCGTCTGCAAATGTGAATGTGGTGGTTTCGGGATGAGATGGCATGTCAGCTGTAACTGGTACAGTGTAGGGGCCAAAACGCTACCCTGAGGAACACCAGCATGGAACCCTCATTGTTATTAATAACAATTTATTCTTAAACTTACTGATTTTTGTTTTGAAAAGACTGTAACATGGCCACCCCAGCCTTCCCAAAAACTAATCAAACCGTAGGCGTTGGCCTGTCAGAAAGCTGAAAACCCTCAAATTGATTATATATATATAATAAAAACAACCTCACCGCGATTTGCAAAAGAAGAGCTAGAGTTTGTTCTTCGATTGTCGGGAGAAGGCCGTGGGTCGGTTACAATCTGGGTTATAAGCAGGGCGTGGCGAATTGTACTAATGTGAAACGCGAACACTTCCAGAATTGATTTTTTTTCTATGAAACAATAGTGTATAAAAAGTTGATTTTTAACTTCTGTCCAAGATAAAAATGAAAAACAGCCTCATTCCTACTGCATCTTGACTATTTTAGGAACCGATCTTGCTAAATAGATCGTTTTAGATACTTGGCCATTTTCAAAATATTACTTCACTTGTGTTGATTCTTTTCTTAAACGCCTTTTTTTCAAATTTAATGGAGTCGTTGAAACGCTGTTAGGATTGAGCATTGATAAATCATGATCTAATCATTGACGGATGTTTCTTTCTCGTACATGGTAGCCGCTAAAATTGGCATCTGTCCCAATTCTGACCGAGTGATAACTTCGGAATCACGGTTCACACCCTCCTGTAGATGATATGGACTTACGGAGCTTCTTATACCTCGATATATTGTGTTCCATTTTCCGTCAGAGCTTTTTTGCGGCTTTCCTCACCAAGTAGCAGAACCTACACCCGTATAGATCATCACGTTTACTAACAATGGGCACCACGGTCTTTTTTCTTCGCAAAATATGCAAAATGTGTTTTCAACCTATCTTATTTGAATGTGTCCAATTAGGACAGTTTTATTTTGGCTCCAGTAATTATTCTGTATTTTTTTAATATTTTTTTTACGAGGGTGCGCAGAAGCAGAGGTCATATAAACCCTCAGGTTGCCGGTGTTTTTGAAAAAAAGGCCATTTGTAAGTATGTCGGATTCGAATGCAGGGTCGCTGGATTCGAACCCGGGACCTTTACCTTACAGTGATGAGCGCCGTGTCATCGCCTAAACCGTTGCGTTCACCGACGCCCATAACCTCATCTGTTGGTTTTGCATTTGGTATATCTATGATTCCCAACCTCATCCCTGGCGTGTTAATTCACAAGGATTTTGGACTCTTTAAGACTACATTTTTTAATGTTATCCGTTTAGTGGAAACTAAGGCTTAAGTTGAGGCTATGATTCCACTTATGGCTAGAATCGTCTTATGGCCTGGTAGTTCAGAGAACCCAGGAAACCAGAGATTAATTCATTATTGTCATTGACTTCTAAATCAACTACAGGCACGTTGTGATTTAACACGAAGTGCTGCCTGAGTATTAAAGAGGTCTAGAGATAGGGATAACATGAGGGGGCCACATCTGCAGCTCTACCTGAGTAGATCTATGGTGTTCCTCTATTTTTATAACTCACTAGCCAGCTTCAGGTTGTTAATCAACCTACATAGCCTTGGTGTGGATGGACCTCTTATCCGTGGCAACCAAATCAATGGTGTGTCATTATTTAGGAGGAGAACACTGCAGTTAGGAATAAAATTAAATATGAGAAAATTTTCATATTTTAAAAGTAATATTTTTGACGATATGGTAAAATGTAAGGGTATGGTAGAAATTTCAATTTTACTGAAAAGAGAAAGAGTCTATTGAAAAAATTATGAACTAACGACAATGGTTGAAAGGATTGAGAGCCTAATTGCGTTTCTTGAATTCTCCAAGGGCGAGGAGTGGAAAGAGTGGCGGAGGTTGTTCAGTCCGAGTCAGAAAAATTTCTTCTTCATCACCCCAAAAGGCACTTCATTACCCCAATAAGCTTTCATCTTTTAATATCCGACTCCCTGGCCGTCCTTATTTCTCTCTGGCACAAAGGCTTTCAATCATAGAGGCCCGTACACGGTCTGAATCACCTGGAGATTCCTTTGTTAAAAGGATTACGTCGCCCCTTTTTTCCTCTTTCTCTATTTTCTTGAGGTTTTATACGACATTCCAACAAGTAATAGAGGCCTTTCCCAGTCGGAAAGGGTGGAATTTCCTTTTGTCAGTCCGAATGATGATAGTGTTTCGTCCAATAATCACACATCGCATACCGAAAAATATTGACTATATGTCATCCATGTCATTTCACTACCGCCTCAAATTATATTTTTAACCTGTATTTACCATCAGGGTCTGGGGAAATAAGACTTGGAGTATGAGTGAAAAAAAACACCAAATGATGCTTTATAAACCATCCTTTGATTTTACTTTTTTTAAAGCCACTTTTATCGTCGTTACTGAGCGGAAAAGCTACCTCTCATTTTAATCATCCGGCTTTCATTTATGTTTTTAATAAATAAACTGGCCTTTTTATAGAAACGTAAGTGGAACAACACATCTATCTTTTATTTTATCAAGAAGCTTTTCAATTTTGTTGTTATCAAATGAGAATATCTTTATGATTTCAAAATTATACTTTTAAATAAAGTTTGTTAAAATTATCAAAGTCAACGTATTCATTTTTTTTTCAGATGAAATCGATAATTGGTTCAATTGGCTCAACTTCTGACAAGGTATCGTTCGCAACATTCGAATCTATCGATCACGTTTTTTTAAGTTATTGATCAGAGCGTTCTGGAGTTTGTGGAGGACCATTTTTAATTTGAAGAAATGATCTTAAAAAAACCGCGATAGATCATAAAGGCAGTAAATTTTAACCTGTCTGCAACTGAAGGGTTGTCTCTCGTGGCCCTTGGAACTGATCCTCCAAAATTTCTTCCTCTTCTGGTCTGTCCTCGTTCTGTTCATAAAAGGTCGAGGTTTTGTCGCTGACACTGAAGGTTTTTTAATATCAGGCAAATCAATGATAAAGTTATGAGAAAATGAAAGGTAATAAACGCCCAAAGAAAAACCTTTTGATGTTTCTGCCATAAAATCACATCTAAAAGTAATTATAAAATTTTTATTTTTAAGGCAAAGGTTTATCGATAATCAATATGGATGGAATGGGGTGAAGGGGAAGCTGTTTTAATATCCTCTCTCTCTCTTTCTCACTCTCTCTCTATCGCTATCTCTTTTTCTAAAAATGTCTCATAGGGCCGTCGGTGGAGGCGTAAAGGTCCCGGGTTCGAATCCAGCGGCCCTGGATTCGAAACCGACATTCTTACAATTGGGGGGGGGGAACATCGACTCCCCGAGGGTTCAGATAACCTCGTAGTTGAAATACCTCCGTTAAAAAATAAAATAAAAATAAATAAAAGATGGAGCAAAAATAAAGTTAGAAAGAGTTTTCCTTCAGGACTCAATAATTTCAATTTATCGTGTAACTAGTTAAAAAAAAAAGTTGAAAACTTACTTTTTGTCTAATTTTACCTAACTTTAGACAACTACAATCAGTAGGGGGGCGTAGGTGGCCGCAACGGTTTAGGCGTTGACGCGGCGCTCATCACTGAAAGGTGGAGGTCCCGGGTTCGAATCCAGCGGCCTTGCAGTCGAACGCGACCTATTTACAAATGGGCTTTTTTATTCAAAAACATTGGCACCCTGATGGTTTATATGCGAACCCTCGAAAAAAACTACAATCAGTAACACCATAAACTGAAATTATTGAGTTCTGAAGGAAAACTTTAATATCCCCAGAACGAACAGATAAATTTTCTGATACTTTTTCCTAGAACAGAAGGGACTTTCAATGTGTTTGAAAATAAGCACCGATTCGTTCGAAGATACTTTACGTTACGAGTTTTACTTCAAGACTCGATAATTTCAATTTATTGGTTGAAAATTTGTTAACATTAGTTAAAAAAAGGGGGAAAACTGAAAATTAAATAGAATTACGCATGCAAATTTAATTGTTGACTTTTTTAAACCTAACTTTAAATCGAAACCATCATGATAAATTAAAATTATCGAGTTCTTTAAAAAGAACTTCACTGTCTTCAGAACGGATCAAAGAATTTCTTTCTGGTATCTTCTTTTAGAATGATAAGGATTTTCAAAATGTTTCAAAAAAGGATGATAACATTTGGAAAAAAAGGTTTATTGCTTTCACACAGATTATTGCTATTTATGCAATAACTCGATACAACAAATTCATAAAAAGATGTAGTTTTGAAATCCGAAATAAAAGTCTCGTTAAAAAAAAGTTACGTAGGGAGTTTTTTATGTCATAAACAACGATCCAAAAAGATGAATCAAAATTAAGGAAACTAGAGGAAGTGGACACCCATATATATATATATATATATATAGATGGAGAGTTGGTGTCCGAGAGGATCGAAGTCACGATAGCTCAAGTGGTAGAGCGAGGAAGATCGTGGGTTCGAATCCCGCTCGTGTCACTTTTTTATAGACTTTTTATCTCACCAAGACCTTACATAGAAAGAATAATTAATTGATTGAAAGAGTTAATAAATATGTTATGTATTATTTTACAATAATGATAAGATTATTGAATCGTGTGTCTTTTTATACAGTTTAATCAATGATAACTATCATAAAATCACTCAGAATATTTTAAGCTTTTTGTTTAAATGCCCTTCGATATTATATGATAGCATAAACGTTATGTGCTCTGGTGTGAACTATAAATCATATGTCGTACACCGGGAGGAACGAGACATTTCCAAAGATTCGTAAAGCGTGTAAGGCTTTTATTCTGTTCAAGGGATACATTATTTATCAGGTGTTTGAAAGCGACTTGGGTTAAGTCGAGCGGTGATAAATTCATAGAGTGGAAATCGTCTCGGTAAAAGTCTTTTGTTTGCAGACTTGTACCTCTTTACAGCTTTCGCTTAAACGGTTCGCCACTTGATAAGTATTGTTCGAGAAAACTGGGTAAAATTTTTATTAAAAAAAGTCTTCGAACACGCTTTTCCAGAATCAGTTTCAATTTTCCGTTTCACGAGCTGGGCGAACGAATCACTTTCCCGGACTGAATCTAATATTTAATTTAAGTTCCGGTCTTAGTCGAAAACCTGACCCACAGCTGAGTCGATCAGCCAATTTGTATTACGGAGTTGTTGCTATATCGCTTCCGTAGAACTTCGGGACTGCTTGGACAACAAAGTTGGCACTGTATTGCCTCGTAATAACTTCTCGAGTTAGTGGAACTTGTTATATTTAGATTTTCTAACTTCGAAACCCCCTTTGACGCTTGAAAGGCAGTAAATTTTAGATGACATTATCTCTGCCTTGGTTATCTTAGACATAGATATTATTGCACATAGACCATATTTACCAAAGTCAGTAATAAAAGAAAGTCCTAGATATCAGACTAACAATATGGGACGTGGGATCCATGAATGAAACTTTATTTGGTGAAATTGGGTCGAAAAATATAAGACATATGTCCTTGTATCCTTACGAATGGACCCTAGGGGCCGAGGAAAAAAGTCTTGTTGCTAATTTTTCAACTTTTGTTCTGCGTATATCTCAAGGATATTATATATCAGTCGAATTTATATAGCGTAAGAATATAATAGAGAGTATAGTAATAAATGGTATTAAATATTTAAAAAATGGATATGGGATCATCGATGATCTCTGATGATGGTGTTACTGAAAAATATAAGACGCATGTCCTAGTATCCTTAACAATGAGACAGAGGAAAAAAAATATCGTGGCTAGTTTTTCAACTTATGTTGCGTTTATATTTCATGGTTATTATACATCAGTCGAATTTATAAAGTGTGAGAAAATAATAAAGAGGATAGCAATAATAAATAAATAATAGTAATTAATATTTAAAAAGTTGGCGTGGAATCACTGATGATGGTGAACTGGCTCGAACAATATTACTTATGGTTCCTACTCACAGTAAGTTGTTTTGCAACGATCCGGATTTCGAGCCTTTTAGCTCATCATCAGGTTGAAGGACTTTTACACCCACGTCTCGACATGAATTGCCAAAGTGAACCCGCTGATACCCCCGCCAACGCGACGTTCCAATTAGCAGTTAATTTTTTTAAGGCGCTCAATTTGAACGTGCGAAACGCCGAAATTTAACACAAATAAATATTATACTAGTAAATACTTAATATTATTAATGGCTATAAAAATAATAATAATTAAAATAATTAGTTTAATTATTTGGATGTTTGATATTTTTTATGTACATATTTAATGGGGGGTAAATCAAAATCTGTTATATTATTAATGCATTTATCACCATGTTCAATTTTACATTTTTTAATTTCAAATTTCTCAAACCAATCTAGTTCTTTCCCTTTGTTGAAACTATGTAACACTCTTGTATTTAAATTTGAATTGAAATTATGTTTTGTTTCTTTTAGATGGTCCTTAAATTCCGAAAATTTGCTCGATTTAGGCAAGTGTTCTTTTACTCTTGTTTTTATTTTTCTACCGCTTTGTCCTATATATTTAATATCACAATCATAACAATTGAGTTGGTAAACCCCGATTTTTGCCAAGTTGTCTACTTTGTCTTTAGGTTTTGAGAGGATGTTTTTAAGTGAACCCGTACTTCTAAAAGCTATTCTAAAACCTTCTTGTTTAAAAATTTTACTAACTTTTTCCGATAATTCACCACCAATTCATTGGCATACAACGGAAACCTAATGATTCATTTGTCGTGGGGTGGCTGAGTCCTATTGTTGATTCGTTTAAAGTTAATTTTTTTATTATTTTAACTAGCAACCTATCAATAAATATTTCTTGATACCCGTTGTTTTTTGCTAACGTTTTAATAGTTTTTATTTCTTTTCTATAGTTATCAGGTGTTAGCGGAAGTTTTAACATCCGTCTATGAGCCAAATGAAACCAGCAGCTTTTTGGGACCATGGGTGGGAAGAATCCGCTGGTATCATAGTGTCTGTAGTTGTGGATTTTCTATATACGTCTATTTCTATTAGGTTGTTTATTATGGACAGTTTTAGGTCTAACAAGTTCAAACAACCATCTTTGCCAATTTATTGTATATAAATTTTACATTGGAAATTGGCGAAGATGGTTGTTTGAACTTCTTAGACCTAAAACAAATAATATACAATACCGAGAGAACTAAGGGTCGATTTATAAAGTTACAAAAACGAAAACCCTATTTAATTTTTTTTTAAGAAATACAATTCGGACTCAATTTAAGCAACTTTTAAAGCCTTTAAATCCGAATTTTCATAAAAATAAAAAATCGCCATTTTTAGGCTGGAGCCACGGGCAACCTTTTCCTCAGATGTTTTCAAACGTTCAGTTCAAAAATTCCTAACTCATCTGAAAGTTATCCAAATTCAATCCTGTTTGCCACGGTTAAATATCTCAAGGTTGTTATTTTCCGCATATGACAATAAGTTTTACATTATTATATATCATATTATAAGTCTATAGTGAGTCATATTACTAGCATAAAATTAACAAAAACTACCCAAATGTAATATATCTCCGGATTCAATTTATCTGAAGAGACAAAATTTCGCTAGGCGGTCACTTGTAGTTTATAGAGTTCGAAACTCCTGTATAATTTCATGTAGATCAGTGCAATCTTTCCAAAGTTATATCCAATGATTTTCGAAAAAATCGGAGACTTTTGAAATTCAAAAAAATATTTTTTAATATTCAAGATTTTTACAAGGAGTATGTTATTATAAATGATTAAAATAAAGATGTAATTAAAATAAAGAAAAATACAAAACTTTTGTTTTATATTTTCGGTTCAATTTTATTTATAGTATCTACCTCTATTATTTTTTTTACGAGGGTTCACAACAGGAGAGCACATATCAACCCTAGGGGAGCCGATATTTTTGAATAAAAAAGCACATTTGTCTCCTTACATGTAGTTTATAGGGTGGCAAACCGTTCAACGTTTCCTTTGCAAGCCATTTATCCAAGGCTATTCAAAATTGTTCTCATATTTGAAAAAAAATTGAAGGTATTTGGAATGCGAACATCTTGAAGAAAAAAATCGATAAAATATTGAAATAATTATGGCAATTTTTTATATTTTTAGAAATCGTGAGATGCGGTCTGGTGTGATGTGGGTTTCAGAAAAACATTTTCTTTATCGTGCCAACGTTTCGATCTTTATTGAGATCATCTTCAGGGCTCAAAGTGTTTGTCTTNAACGTTGGCACGATAAAGAAAATGTTTTTCTGAAACCTACATCACACCAGACCGCATCTCACGATTTCTAAATAAATATCGATTAACGGTCACTAATCACAACACAAAATTATGGCAATGCTGTAAAATTTCATTTGGTTGCTTACTCCGGAATGATTCGTTTTAAACTTCTTTTAAAGCCCTAACTTCTGAATATTTATAGTCCTACAAATTAGACATTTGGGAGTGCATCCACCCGGGGCAACCTTATGTCTCTGATGACCGGTGATCCGATTAAAACATGTATGACTTCTCTCGACTTACTAGTCCAATAGTTGAGTCTACAACTGTTAGATATTTTTAGTTTGTACTTTTGAATCTATATTAACGAGGTTTAATTTGTATGTTATATTATCAATGAAAAAATGATACATATATCACAAACGAAAGAAGAAATAAAAAAGGATTCATTTTAAAATAATGGCTTATTATAATTCAAAGACACCAAAACAAAATTATTTAGATATTCTTGTAAAATAATAATATAAAATAAAAGAAACTTCTTTCAATTCTAAAATTCAAAATAACTTGAAAATAACTATTTATCAAAATATTCAAAACAAATTATTCTGAAAGGCTAAATTAAAAGGGAAGGCTCACCTCACGAGGCCTGGAAGGTTTTTTCTCATCAAATATAGATTCGATAAATTATCCAAAACAAGTTGGCCCTTCTCAATCCTGTACTTTCAGATTGACCACTAATTCAAGACTGCTCCTGTTTACATTTTTCTCCTTTTGGCCCCTCCATCTGTGCACCTTATTGGCTTGTAAGGAGAGAATATTTCCTTGTTTATTTTAAATTAAATTTTTTTTGTCAATAGGTTTTAACTTATTTTCTTTTTTATTTGATAATTTGTGAGGTTCCATCAAATGGGAAATTTACACATATAACAAAACAACTCCGAACTTTTTATTTTATTAAATCTATTATATTTAGTGGTCTATTGACCAAATTACTTTTTTCAATTAATTAATCTATTTATGTATGGTTTTGGTTGAAATGAAAAAATTAGTGTCACGAGCGGGATTCGAACCCACGACCTCAATATGCCGTTGCGCAAACCACTCATGACTTCGAGCCACTCGGACACCAACTCTCCATTTCAACCTACAACCTTTCGAATTTTCCCTCCGTTTGTCATGTTTTATTTTATATTTTCAGTTTTAATTAATTTGCAGAAACAATGTAATCCTCTTACGTACAATGTCATAAAAGGGTTCTAAAAGCTTGTAAAGTTCCCTTCGTGTCAGTTCAGCAGTTTCAAGTTTATCCATGATTTTTGTAACATTTGGATAAACGTATGTATTTGGAAGGTATGTATTAAAAGAATTGTGTGATTAGTGACCGTTAATCGATAATTATTTAGAAATCGTGAGATGCGGTCTGGTGTGATGTAGGTTTCAGAAAAACATTTTCTTTGTCATGCCAATATTTCGATCTTCATTGAGATCATCTTCAGGGCTCAAAGTGTTTGTTTTCTGTGTAATTGTGCCATTCTTGCGTGTTGTGTTTAGAGTGCCCCACTTTACCCCATGTTCTTGGGCACTCTCAACACGACACGCAAGAATGGCACAATTACACAGAAGACAAACACTTTGAGACCTGAAGATGATCTCAATAAAGGTCGAAACGTTGGCACGATAAAGAAAATATTTTTCTGAAACCTACATCACACCAGACCGCATCTCACGATCTCCAAATAACCTATGGGAAATCTTTGATTATGGAACAAAAATTCGAATTTATAATTAATGAACAGGAATAAATTGTATAATTTAAAATGGGTTTTGTTGCACACATTTGGACCTTCCAAATTAAGAACTTTAAAAGGATAAATTTCTAAATTAGATTTCTGAATAATTATATTAAAAGAATTTATTTTTGAAACATATTCAGAAGTTGTTTGGTTGTGGAAAACGATTAACAACAAAAATTATGTATTTCAATATTTTAAACTGATAAATGTAATTTTGACATAGTTACTTTTATTTATTTTTAGTAAAGGAACACAGTTGATAAAATCAGTAAATCAACGGCTGTAAGATTATAAAGATGAAGTATTAGGTTAATATTAGGAATTGTTATTTTTGTAAAATTTTATCTATTTGCTTTATTTAGAATCTGATATCCAGCAAGCAAGAAATGCTCGTTTTACCAAAAATTCTGAAGCAGTTTTTGTCGACCGAATTTCTCTACCCACAAGCAAAAACAAGACTAGAGATAATTTTAGCGGTACTAAAAATGCCCATAAAGTTTTCGTATTATTTGATTGGTTTATGTCGAGATAAGGAGTGATAGAAGATCTGGAGAAAGTGGGCAAGTGATGGTACAGGCAATTACGGTCCGGTATGTGGTTTCTAGTCCAGCTAGGTAATTAACCAACCGAATGGTATATGAATCATGACCTTCTGAAGATGAGATCCGCGTCCGGAACGAATGGGAGCACTAGAGAGACCACGAAGTCGATCCTCGAGAATACACTTAGAATGGAAATTATGGAGCGACCTGGGCTCAGAAACTATTGTTAATTATATTTTTCATGGAACTGTCCATTGCTAATCGATATAGTTTTGACGAGTGATTTTAAACAAAAAGTAAAATAGGGTTGTTTGATGTTCGTTGCAGGGATGATCGTCGTTCAAATAACCGATTTTATTGTTGTACATTTTCATCTCTTGTAAATGAACAAATTGTTACATCCAGCTACAAAGAGGATTCGAAAAAAAACCTCAACACTGATTCCGTGGAAATGATCAATCTTCCAGTTCTAATATCCAAACCGTAAATAATCCGTCCAGTTGTGCCGAATGGGGATAAAGTAGAAAGAACTCAGACAACGACAGACGCCCAATTTATGCGTACTCATTAAATTTGTCGCGTCTCTATATTATTCTCGGACAATCGTGGAAACGAAAAAATGGCGAGAAGGTTCGAAAAGCGTACAGACTATTAATCAATGAATAACTGATGTGCCTGGAGGCACATCTCATGGAATTGTAAACTCTATCTATATCTCATTTGACGTCAGAGGAGAAGGGGGAGCGCTAGGAATTAAAGAGACATTTCCGACTCAAATTCGTTCGACGCAAAACTCGGCTTCGAATTCCATGCGAGGCAAATTGGGATCAGCGTACAATTACAAAGTCAACGAACAATTTTCAAATGTGCCGTCAGTACTTTTAAATGACACTAATTCGGCTTATCCTTCTTGATGTTTGGACAATTAGCACAAATGTAATATCTAATTTTAACTTTATGAGAGCCATACATATCATAATCTCGTTTAAACAAACCAGGAAACTGAAATTCGAGCTTGAAGTGCTGTTTTAATTTTAGATAAATAACCGATATGTTACTAAGACATAAGTTTTTTAAAAATAATGCTTAATTTGAAGGTTATGACATTTCAATACATATCTCAAATATGTGCGCAATATTTTTTTCTCTCGATCACAAAAATGACACTATTGTCACTGCATTCGAAGTATGTTACGGGAAACCAGCCAACGCAGGCTTACAATATGAAGGATTCACGGACGAGGTCATCGTTGTTTAAGGGGCAGAACCTCAGGATGGGAATAACATCTCTAATAATAATATTTTGGTGGTAGGGTTAGAATGAATCGAAAGACTGATGTGGAACTTTTAGAAGCTGGATCGGACAAGTTCGCTTATAATAGGAATGGTGAAGTAGGTACAATATCGAATCCGGGAGCGCTTTCGCTGGAGGAGCCCCAATACTCTGGGAGATAGACTCTAAGTATATCTGGGGAGTGCGTGGGAGACCATCTTGGGTAGCTCTTGACGCGCAGCATTCGGTCTGATGCTTAATGCAGACCCAACCAGCGCGGAGTGAGGTTCGTCTTAGCCCCTCGGGGCTGGGACAGTTTCTACATCAACGCCTGCGGCTGACACACATTCAGTCGTGAGCGGAGGTGCGTCTTCTCTCATCTTCAGAATCGAAACGTCCGGTAAGGCCATGAGCCAGGTACGGACACTAAAGATTCTCATTGTCCTTTTAAGGACGGCCGAGTATTTGGGAACGCAGGTACAATGTCGTTGTGAATAATGAAGTTAATGACGTAATAAGGAGATATGACAATCGTCTGAGGATTTTTCGTTGGAAGGGTGGGCTGGATATGGATAGGTTGGCAGTAGCCTATACTCCACAGTACTATGCCGCAAGTCCAAATATGTTACAGTAAAAAATTAGTTGAATTTTGTCGATTAAAACTGAATTCAGATATAAATGTCTTAGAACTTAATATAGAACAAGAATTCCTAGGTTTTCTGCTTTCCCGTATACTCGGCCGTCCTAAAAAGGAAATGAGGAACTTTAACGTCCTCACCTAGCCTCTTCGGCCTTATCGGACGTTTTGATTCTCAAGATGAGAGCTGACGCACCTCCACATACGACAGAATGGGGTTACTGCCGCAGCATTGGTGTAGAGGCAGCTCAGCCTCGAGGACAACCTCGCTCCCTGCTTGCCCATTCCGAGTGGTCGGATCTGCTTTAAGCATCAGACCGTATGCCGCGCGCATAGGGCTATCTAAGCCGAAATACATCAGCCCGGCCTCCCGCGCACTCCCTAGATAGAGAAGGCCACTCTACCTCCCAGAGTATTGGGGCTTCCCCAGCGTAGAAACTACCGGATACGCTCCGGCCGCGGGTTTGTTTATAGTGGAATTTCTAACCACCCCCTAGAGGAAACCTACGGTAAAAGCCTCCAATCGAGCTCAGCCTACACCTACGTGCAAAGCATACTCGGGTAGGAGCCACCGATTCACTACCCGTTCCGATCCGCCACAACTCATGCATTCGACGTCTTTTCAGCAAAATCATAGCGTCCTCAACGCTTATATGCTACCGTCCGATCCGCCGTATCCCGTGAGGCCGGGTGTATAACGGTGGACATAGGCAAGTTTCGTGCGAAGGTCTCAATTATAAGACATCCTGAGTTCCTTCCAGGGTCGTCGCGACGTATCACTACGAGTGCATTTCCAGTGTAACAGGGCTGAACTTTCGAACATTTCTGTTACCCCGTAGTACAGATGGTTCTGCACCCTCCCCCGTCTATGTTACCCTCCCCTCGTATACCTCTGATAAGGCTGACATGACAGCTTGTGCTTTAGAGAGGTTGCCACGCCCTCTGGGCTACACCATTATTTTGAGCCCGGACACATCCAAGGGTTGATTAGGGAAGGTTGAATTTTGTCGATTAAAACTGATTTCGGATATAAATGTCTTGTCCTAGTATAGAATAAGAACTCCTAGTTTTTCTGCTGTCTCTAGGTTATAGTGGATCTCAATAGTGACACTGTAGACAGCACTGTAAGCGGAGGACATACGTCAAGAGAAACCAAACTTCGCTGGCACTCAACATAGGGACAAGATCCTTGAGGCCACCGTTGCTTATTGCGACCTGGCTGGTTATCAGATAGAGAATGTGGATAGAGAGTTTAGACAGTAGTTTTCGGATGTGTCAAGAGCTTACAAAGCGAGAGTATCAGATCGTTGCCAAAACGTATATGGAGGTATGACCTTTAACTTTTCTGAGTATCTTTCATTGGTGAAAATGTATGCTCTGGATATAGGATGGCTTGGCTTAACTCGACAGTTTCACCATGTCCAAAGCGATTGTCGTAAAGTCTTTTGAAAAGTTAATTGAGTTCTACGGTCATTTTGGTCATATCTTCTGTTCTGGTTGTGTTATAACACATCAATATGTTTTATAGTTTTTAGTTTCTCAATGGGGGTAACCTTTATCCAATGTAAATACGTACTGGGTACATTTTTCCTTAATGAGTACTATTTTATGCAGTAGTCTTTGATATGCTCATGATGTTCATGGATTTTCGAGGTTGCTTTGGTGGGTCTTCGCGGCTTTGTTTTTCGTCTCTTAAACCTGACCCACGTCAATCCGCTTTTTATGTAAGTATCTCCTTGAGTGGAAGTTGGAAGTTCATTGTTGTTGATGTACAACCCACCCAGGGAGCTGTGGCCCGCTCAGTGTGGAACTATAGCGACGACGCGTGGTATAGTGTGGTTGAGGCTCGAGACCCCGAAACGTGCGTGGTGCGCAGAGAATCAAAACGTCCGATAAGGCCGAATAGGCTAGGTGCGGACTTTAAAGATTCTCATTGTCCTTTTTAGGATGACCTAGTATGCGGGAACCTCATGTGGTTGATCTACATTGGAGGGCACATAGACTGTGTCCATTTTTTTTACATCCTACATGTATTTGTATAATTTAAACAATGTTTATAAACCACAGGCCCTGAAGATGATCTCAATAAAGATCGAAACGTTGGCACAAAAAAGTGAATGTTTTTCTAAACCTACGTCTCACCAGACCGCATCTCACGATCTCCAAACAATCACTGTGTCCATTGTTCCATCAATCATGTCACATCTTCACTAGTTGAGTATAAGCTTAGGTATTTCTGAAAGAATTTGGCCGATCTTGTGTTACCATTTGATCCTTAAGAAAGAGTTTTTGGTCCCATTGAAAGACTAAAAAACCACAATTACAACAAGAATTTACTGCCACATTTTTTAAAAAAATAATCCGGTCTAAATCGAAACAAGATTAAAGAAGCAAGATGAACGTATTTATTGGGAGATAGTCCCAATTTTTGGAATTTCGTTAGCAACACGGTAGTCATCAACAATATCCAACTTAAAAACCAAACATGTGAATTATATTTTGAATGTGTCTACTTTGGATCATAATAAGACTAAAAAAGATTGATTAATAAAATTAAAAATGTCATAAAATCAGTATCCTGCTTAAAAACTTAACAATCCAAAGTACCCTTTTATTCTAATGAATGATTAAAAAAATACAATACTTGTTGAAAGTGTGCTGTGTTCTGAAAGAGGTATTAGATCTGTTCTCCATTCAGGACTTACAGTTGTCAGACCGGTCGGACAAGGCTTTAATAAAAGGCCAGGGCTAGGGGTGACTGCCGGGGGTGATTTGGTTCAGAAAGGAATGAGTTCTGTCTTTTGCCCTACCATCGAGGGACTGGATATTAAAGTCTCGGCTCTTTTATGAAAGACAATTCCCTTTTTTTTATTCAAATCTAACTACAATCCAATCGCAATACAATTCATCCACCGTAAAATCCGATAATTCTATCATAATACGTTTCGTGGGGTGCGCTGCCTTGATTCTTGTCTAGCAGCAAAATGGATTAGGAGTCAGCAAGATAAGTTTGTGCTGAGTTTGTTTAACAGTTAATTAACCAATCTTGCTGACGATGGCGCGTCATTAGAGTGATTGCCGCATTAATCGGACATTTCTATTTGTATTGATCCAAAAAGGGGTCAGACTCTCTTTAGAGAAACAATTCATTGATGAGACATCGAATCCGATATAAAAACTAAGTATAAATAAAAATTAAAAACAACATAACTAACCTACTAGAGTTAACGTGAAATAATAGGATTAAGAAGGAAGATGTGGAGGCTGCGTTTGCTTAAAATTAATCGCTACTCAATTTCATAAACAAAATAAGGTTAAGTAGATTTAAGTACGTACTTTATGTACAAGCACCCAGTTACAGAAAAGAAGACTTTCAGTTCAGCTTGTTAGGAATAAAGTGGTAAAACAATCGTTCCGTACGTTTGTACACAGGTTCTTTAAGCTTTAAAACTCCCCGTCCAAAACAATATGCCAATAAAGCTTGATAATTATTTAAAATTTTCGATTGTTTATATTTATAGTAATAAATCTGGTTTCATGAGAGTAATTTGGGATTTTTCTCATCATTATTGATCACTGTTTACAACGAATGAAGGATTAATGTTTATCTAAGTTTCAGGCGGTTTGACAGTTTGTTAGCCCGAAAAAAATTCTTTGTTTTACGTTCTCTATTAATTTTTAATTTCTGCCGTAATGAGTAATTTAAGGCGATGAATCATTCAGAATCGTCATTGTTATGCGTTTATTGTACATCATTATTCGTTAGCAGTAGGTTAGAGTTCAGGGATGCGACCATCAAAACAAGTTAGTTAAATAATTACAAAGATTATAATTAATAATAGGCAGCATAATAATTATCAAAAAACATTGGATAGCTTACTCGTCACAATATTAAAAGTTAAATATTATTATGATAACAATAAAAACAAGTAATTATTCTTTTTATGTAAGGTATTGGTTGAGATGAAAAAGCTAGAGTCACTAGCGGGATTCGAACCCACGACCTTCAGCTCAATACGCCCCTGCTCTAACCGCTTCAGCTATCGTGACTCGGTAAGTGGTTAGAAGCAGCGGCGTATTGAGCCGAAGGTCGTGGGTTCGAATCCCGCTTGTGACACTGACTTTTTATCTCAACTTAAAACCCTTAATTAATTGAATATCAATAATCCTTAATATTAATAATAAATTTGGTCCTTTCTGGCTGAATTAAGTCAAGTTTCTTGATGAACTAGGGCTCACCGATGTGCTTTAGGGCGATGACACACGGAGCGGTTTTGACCGAAGTGTTTATCGCGAGAAAAATCGAGGCAGTGAGTCGTTCATTGTTGTTGCATTAACCTGACAGACGTAGCGGTCGTAACCGCCTGTCGGTTCTCAAACCAAGTCGGTCGGTGGCGGAGACGACCCAACGCGTCGGTTTTGAAAACGCCAGGCGGTGAGTGGTCCCAAGTATTGCATCAGCCCTGACACACGTGGCGTTTATTTGAGCTGTTCGTACCCCACTTTCTTGAAGGGTTGTTTGTTTGTCAGTCTTCTCATTTACTTTTAAGATGCAAAAAAATAGACGTGGAAAAAAAAATTTGTAATGCGGCATTTTATTTTACTATGTAACTCGTCAAAACTGCCCATTTACATCCTGGTAAAGTTAAAACATTCTTCAGGGTGTTTCCTCATCTCTGAAAACAAATTCTTAAAATGCCCTCTTTCGCTTCTCTTCTCGACAATTGGATGAACCCACATTCTCCTGTGGTTTTTCTCCCTTCTCTTCTTCCAACGACACCAGAAGTATCTCTTCATCCATGGGGAATGGGCCAATGCCAGTTCAATAAGATTAATAAATAATCGAATTTTAGCTAATTCTCAACTTCCTGACACAGAGCGTTACATATTGATATTTAACCACCACTAAAAATCTAAGTATTTACAGATTGTACGGTGCTGTACAGTAACAACCGTTTTTTAAAACGAACTCATCTTCCTCCAGGGCCTCTTTTAACTTTACAACTACTGAAAGTACATCACCCTATAATTAAATGATTTCTACAGCTTTACGGGTACAAAGTATGCGTATGACTGTCGGTGATACATGGTAGTAACTAGTTTAATAAAGATTTTGTTTTGAATATTATCTGGAGGAAGAAGGGGACCTCGTTCAAATCCCAGCTCTGTGCCTTTTAAATTATAGTATGAAAAATGAAAAGTAGTTTAAACCTTGCTTGACTCTGAACAGGAATTACTTTACTTTTATTGATCAGAGAGGATTGATTTTTTTTTGTTGGGGGGAGCGAAACGGGAATCGAACCTACAACTGCAGGATCTAAGCCGAGAGTCTGACACGCCTACTCGGCTACCCGAGATCCCAGCTAAATATAAATCAACTTAAATATTTATTTTTAAAGACTATTTTTCAAAACTTCATAGAGAAAAGAAAACCGAACGAGACGTAGTGTGTAGATAACTGTGAGATTTCACTTTGTAGCCAGTTCCATGGAATGTTCATCAAAAAAAAAAAAAGTACTGCATGGGGGGAATGGTCTGTAAGGCTGTAACTAATACACGAAGTTACATACAGTTACAGAACAATATATTTATTAAACAGGACTTGTTATACAAACTGCAAAATAACACCTTGCGACGTTCAATGCTTATATGCACTACTGTAGGATACATTTAATAACTGAGAGAAAACAAAACCGCTTCGGCCAAAACGCACATCATACCGCTGCATGTGTCACAATCTAGCAAAACCGCTCCGTGCGTCAGCGCCCTTAGGCAGAGCACGGGGGATACAATAGCTCTTAAAGGGCGCAGTATACCATACCCTGAAATATTACATCTACATCTACATCTAAGTCATTTTGTGTCTACCAAAATTGGTTACCTCTCAATTGTTACATATACATGTATTGTTGTTTTTACTGTTATTATAATACTTTACTTTTAATATTGTGACGAGTTATCCGCTGTTTTCAGACAATTATTGTGATACCTATTGTTAATTATAAACGTTGTAATTACTTGTAGAGCCCTGATGAAGACCTTGATGAAGGTTGAAACTTGGCATATGCAACAAAAACTTGTTTTGATGACCGCATGCCTGATCTCAAGCTTATTGGTAATATCCTGACGGTCGGGTCGGTTCATCCTTCGTTAGTTTTAAGGAACATTAAAGGGTACTGGGAGTCACTCAAGGCGCCAAATTCAGGGCGTCCGATTATCATCACATAAACGAACCTTTGATTTAAATTTATGCTAAGAATGAGAATAATTTCGCTACATCGTTAATTATCACGGTTATTCGTTTATTATTTGATTGTAAATTATAATTCGTTGGTTTCAAGGAACATTGAAAGGTATTGGGAGTCACTCCAGGCGCCAAATTCAAGGCGTCCGATATTAATCACCTAGACGAACATTTGATTCAAATTTATGCTAAGAAGGAAAATAATTGCGCTACATCGTTAATCATTATGGTTATTTGTGGTGATTAGTGACCGTTAATCGATAATTATTCAGAAATCGTGAGATGCGGTCTGGTGTGATGTAGGTTTCAGAAAAACATTTTCTTTATCGTGGCAACCTTTCGATCTTTATTGAGATTATTGATTTTTTTTTAATTTTATTTTATTGGCCTTATGNGTGATTAGTGACCGTTAATCGATAATTATTCAGAAATCGTGAGATGCGGTCTGGTGTGATGTAGGTTTCAGAAAAACATTTTCTTTATCGTGCCAACGTTTCGACCTTTATTGAGATCATCTTCAGGGCCTGGGATTTACATTTTTTACATTTAACAAATACATTTAGGATGTGAAAAAGTGAATTTATACAATGCAAAATATATTTTTTTTACATTCAATCAAAGTATTTCACGGCACAATTAGACAGAAGACAAACACTGAGTGAGTAGAAATACTTTGATTGAATATAAAAAAAATATATAATATAATTTGAATATAAAGAAAATGTTTTTCTGAAACCTACATCACACCAGACCGCATCTCACGATTTCTGAATAATTATGATTATTCGTTTATTATATGATTGTATTCATCATTCGTTAATTTCAAGGACCATAAAAATGTCCTGGGAGTCACTCCAGGCGCCAAATTCAGAGCGTCCGATAATCTCCACATAGACGAATTGATTAAAATTCATGCTATGCAGAAGTGCGATTCAACAGCTTCCGGCATTAAACATTCGTTAGCTGGATGGCCGGGCGACCTCGAGCATAAACGAGTCTTACGTGCCCACGGCGTGAGGTATGACAAATTTCAGACCGGCCTCGCCAAGCCACACGCCGTGGCATGTGTGTATTTTCTAATGTATTTTTCATTATCATAATATTGTCATTACTATCTCAACACAAATCATTAAACAAATTGAAAATTTCATAAACATGCTTCGCTAGATAGATGTTCGTAGTTTACGCTGGTTTCTAAACCACCTCCATGCCGATATCACTACCTTATCTAATGAATGGGGTTATAAACGTCGAGGGTGGTACTATTTTCCAGGGCGAAAAGGTCCCGCGAGGAAAGACGGGTGGGTCGGCAGGTGGGAAAATTCATATTTAAACCGTCAACAACTTCTGGAGGGTAAAATGAGAAGTTCGGACTTGGTAGTTTAATCGGCGTCTCTTCTATTCCACAATAAAGCTAACTTTTCGGCAATAATGAAGTTCCGGGGGCAAAATCATTTCAAAACGACTTATTTATAGGCCGAAGGCTTTAGTTATTGGGCGGCTCACTTGTTCGGAAGATAATGGACTTATCTGGGAGTTCTGGAATTTACTTCCAGGCACAATCTGCCTACGAAACCGACATTAATTTCAGTAACTTTCCTTCACTATCATAAGAGGCTATTATAAATTTGTAGGGATTGTTCGATTAATTTTGCAATGTAATATAATGGTAAGTTATTTTAGGAAATTTATATTTTAAATAATATCTCTCTTACCTTTTTATTAGATTTGAATACACTGCACTTAAAAACATTACTAGAATCTCTTGCTATGTAGGAAAAAATCTTCAGGTCCTGGGAGTCGTGAGAAACGTAAAATATTCTGAAACAACAAAATATATTTCATTATCATATACAGACATGACAGGATTATATACAAATTGTCCAAAAAAATTGCCTTTTTTAAAAAAGATTATATATATATTATTTTAATTTCTATTATGTAACATGGATTTTTGGAAGACTTAGTGTCTTTTTTATGTTTATAATTTGCGGGTTTTTTTATAAAAAACTTTTCCAGGTGTTTTTTTCAAAATGATTTCTTGTTATATTTTACATTAATTTTTGGTCGTTTCGGAAATTTACACCCACCATCAAAATCTTATTTTTTTAATTTAAATTTTTCTTCATTTTTATTCTTGGCCATGCAGGTTGTCGATACAAATTGGTTATATATATTTTAAAAAACTATATATAAAGAAAAATTTAAATAAAAAATGAAAACAAAATTAAAAAACTAAAAATTTTTTAAAATAAAAAACTTCACAAAGTATTTTTATATTTTTTAATGGTATTAGTTTATTTTACGTATAAGGAGAAAAAAAAAACGAGAAAATCTGAAAAATAATAATTGTCAATTATTTTGCCCTATTTAGTGAAATTTCTGTCTATAAAGATATTTAAGTACTACGATGCAATAATATTATTTTACTAAAAAAATTACTTAGGAATTCTGGAGAGATTTATTATAAACGTAAAATATTCTGAAATAGCTAAATATATTTTATTGCAACATGCGTAAAATAATACATTCAAACGGATTTGCCGTTTTTTGTAATATGATATAGTTTTTGTTAATTAATTTTAAATTTTTTATTTATCAATGTTCAGCTTATCATAAAGCAGTGCAGTTTACAACACGTTTATATTTGTCATTTCTTGATTTTTTTCGAGATTGGTTGTACTTTTTAGTGGAAATCCACAAAAGAATTTCGAAACTTCACTACTCTGTGGCAAAGCCGCTGGGAGATTGGCGAATTTCAGAAAATCTGCCTTATTTATTAAGATTTTCAGTGGCATCTTGGTGGGATAAGTAAATCCTTTTGTCGAGCTTTTAACCACGGAGGAAAATTTATGGACGACAGAATTTTAGAAACACACACACACACACATTTTTTCTTAAAAAATATTTATATTATAAATTTCCCTCCGTGGTTAAAAGCTCGACAAAAGGATGTACCTATTATATGCATATTTTAATTTTATGTTGTTTCTAATTAAAAATAAATAAATAATGGAATATCATTTAACTATTGGGTTGATGCAAAATTAATGCAGGTTTTGAAAATTGGTTTTATTTTCTCAGGCGCTTGTCATGCAAACAAACCTAACTCCTTAAATCTAATTTATGGATTACAATAAATTTATATCGAATTTTATAAAAGCGAGGATCTACGAAAAACAGTAATTATGAAAATCAACTACTAGGAAAAGTTTTAAAAAAAATTTTATGGCAAATTTATATATTACTAGAACTGCAGCAAAATTCTATGTTGTACATAAAATGTTAAAAGTCCAATTTTTAAATACTACCGTGAAAGGTGTTTCAAAAAAGAAAAGAAAAATGTAGTGGGAAGAAACCATTAATTATTTGAATTGGGAGAAAAATTTAGTCAGTGACGTGCTGCAAACATATAATTACAGACAAAATTTAATTGAAGAATTCAACTTTTAGTTAGGCACATATATTATTATTTTTAAAATTTTGTTTTTTCAACATATTTGAGTCAAAACTCCAACAAACGGATAAAGTCCATGTAGTTTGTATTTGTAATACTATTTCATTATATTATGTAATATTTTTTGTATTGTGAATATTAATAAAATGCATTTATTATTATGATTAATTTTTAATTTTTGTTTTACCGGCTGTCATTTCACGCACTAATATTTAAACGTTCTACCTTAAGCTAGAACCTAGCTATAACCTTTCTGAGTGCTTACGTACGGATTGCAATCCGAACCTTTAATCCTTTTTAAAGTACTTAATTTAGAAGGTCCAAATTTGTGCAAAATACCATTTTAAATTATAAAATTTATTCCTGTTTATTAATTATAAATTCGAATTTTTGTTCCATAATTAGAGATTTCCCATAGGTTATTTGAAGATCATGAGATGCGGTCTGGTGTGACGTAAGTTTTAGAAAAACATTTTCTTTATCGTAGCAACGTTTCGATCTTTATTGAGATCATCTTCAGGGCTAAAAGTGTTTATTTTCTCTGTAGACGTGTCATTCTTGTGGGTCGTAATGTACACATATACACAGAAAACAAACACTTTGAGTGAGCACAAACACTTCTGTTGAATCTAAAATTTCTATAATTGTATAAATTCATTTTTTCACATCCTACATGTATTTGTAAAATTTAAACAATGTTTATAAATCCCAGGCCCTCACCATCAGTCACATTTCCCATAAGCTTTATGGCCAATAATAATATTATCGTCAGACTAGCAACAGTCCCCATCAGGCTCATCGTTGTCCTTTTTTCTACCCTTCAAATACACTGTTTTTTTTTGTTTTTTTAAGAGAGAGTGAGAGAGAGAAAGAGAGAGAGCTATTTTGTCTAATTTAAATTGCGATTTTGGGCATTGTAGTTTATTTGGGAACAGTTTGTATTTTCTTTTATTTCATTATTTCCGCTCCGGCAGCCACAAAAATTCCTAGAAAAAGGAAGAAATCTTGACAAACATTCAAAAGTAGAAGAATCTGGGAAAAGGGCTAAATCTCATTATAAATTCCAAAATTACAATAAATTTAAGAAAGCGGAAAAGTCCTTTTCAAAACAAACACTGGGGTCCTAGTAACTCCTTTAAATCACTCGAAATTTAATAATAATTATTATTACTATTTCTGATAAAATAATAAATTACCTTAACTGAATATTTTCTTATCATATAATAATTTTGCCCTTCACTCTGTTAACGTCTATTCCAGGAATAAATATTGTTTTATTTCGTTATTTTATTTCTAATATAGTATATTAGAAAAAAAATAATACTTTAATATTTTTACTTACTTAATAAAAGATATTTTTGTTATGTAATTATTTTCTATTATTATTTATACGTCATAAATATCTTATAATAATTTAACTACTTGTTTCTACAATTTATATTCAACGATAAATGTAATATTTTTTTATTTGTATTCATAAAATCATTCTTTTTTATTTATTTTCCTACTTGTTAAATAATATTGTTTAATATTTTAATTAATTTATAACTGTCTAATTTTTGAAATACATTTACTATTGTTTAATATTTTTAACTCTGTCTAATTTTATAAATATATTTAATATTGTTTAATTTTTCCTTAGTTTTCTTATAATATTTTCTATAGTCAATTTGATTTATTCCGTAAAAAATATATATACTATTGTTTTTTTATTTGATTTAAACCTTGGATAAAAAGTATAATTAATTTAATTAATTAATACGGTCAATTGTGAATATTAAATACGTACGTGTAGTGTGTCAGTTGTATTTTTTAAAAATCCTTGAAGAGTTGGAGCTAAGAGGAGGATAGAAGCGGTAGGATACCGACTGGCCCATTAGCTCAGTTGGTTAGAGCGTCGTGCTAATAACGCGAAGGTCGCGGGTTCGATCCCCTCATGGGCCACTAAAATTTTTTTTCAACTTGCTTATGTTTTTTAATAGTAATATTTATTACCGACTTAATAGTTTATGTTATGAAAAACTTAAACGCATTTAAGTTACATATTTACAGTTATTTAGTGCCGTAACGTGGATATCTTCTAATAATAATATGAATATTTTAAGTAAGAACGGAATAAAACCAATTTAAAAAAAATATTTAAATACAGAAATGTGATAAACTGATAATATATAAAACAAAATTAAGAAAAAATTAAATCTTATTAAAATTGATTATTTTGAGATCGTGAGATGCGGTCTTGTGTAATGTAGGTTTAGAAAAACATTTTCTTTATCGTGTTAACGTTTCGATCTTTATCAGATCAAATTCAAACTAAATTTGATACATTTAATAGCTTTCACTCACGCTTACAATTTATACATGAAATCGAAAACAAAACTTCATACAACTCTTAAAAATTAAACTTAAATTTCAACTCTTTACACTTTTTTCTCATCACTTTGGTCACTTAAATGGCAAGTAATATTACAATTTATCAATTTATTTATTTTATTAGTGTGTTTTTTCATGATGTTTTTTTTCGTTTTTTCAGATATTGCGATGTAATTCCAATGTATGGTGCTGGACATTTCATACAATTAAGTTTATAAATTACATTGGATTTGTAGGCTGTCTTCGACATTGGAAAAACGTTTGTGCGGTGTTTTGTGGTTTTTAAAGGCTATTTTAATGTCTTCTGAGGAGAGAAATTACTTAATTTGTGTTTCATTGTGTGGACGACGTGAATATTGTTTGTCTTTAAGTGATTGGGATTATTCACGTTTCACAACAATTTCACACAACACCAATATGACACCACAAGAATAGCACCACACTTTATGTGAGTAAAAAACATTTGGTTCAAAATTTATATTTACATCGTATTTATTTTTCCCAATCAATATATGTTTTGCAATTCACGTAGAAGATGACCCGAATAAAGGTAGAAACGACAGCAAAAAAGTAAAAGTGTTATTCTAAACTACCTTATTCTTGACCGCTCCTCACGACCTCCTCCAACAAATTATTTTATTACTATTACTTATCCTCTAACTTGAATCCTACCCAAGCTACCTCTAATATCAAAGAACACCCTGAGCTCATCGAAGGTTGGTGCAAAAAGTGGAGGACAAGGTTAAACGGAGAAAAGTGTATCCAATGTACGTTCACTTTGAAAAAGCAGTCTTGCCCTCCACTATACATCAACAATGAAGGTATACTTACTTCCAATCAAGTCAAATACCTAGGACTATACCTTGACAGCAGACTGACGTGGAATCCCCACACAAGACTTAACTGACAACAGCTCAACAGAAGACTTGGACAATTACTCAGACTACTAGGACCAAAATCCGGGTTGACCTTCAGCACTAAACTGACCTTACACAAGACTTTACTGCGACCACTTTGGACATACGGTGTGGAACTGTGGGGTTCCGCCAAACCATCCAACATCCAGCGTATCCAGTCCTTCCAATCAAAAGTCCTCAGACAAATCGTCAATGCTCCTTTTTACGTCTCCAAGCTCACTATCCACAAAGACCTAAACGTTCCTTTTGTCCACGAACTGATCCATTCCCGATTCGGGGGACTGTACGGTGTAGGAGTAAATAGGAACTGAAGTCCTCTAATACAACTGACCTGATTAAAAAGTGGGAGGCAATCAAAAGGAAAGACCTGGTAACCCGTGCGAGAAACAGCTTACATCACAACTTGTACGCAAGACTGGATTTTGACTTAGGGCGAAACTACATTGAGTGCTCTAATATGACAGCCTATGAGGTGTCTCTGCTCTTAAGGGCGAGGGGTGAATTGCTTCAGCTGAACTGCCAACCGTGGAGACAGGACCGCGCCATCATTTGCTCCTTAAGTAACCTCAACGTCCCAGAGGTCACTCTCCACTTAATGGGAGTGTGCCCCGTTCTGAGAGAGTTCCGCCAAACGTATTTTGGGAAACTGAAGCTGGATGAAGGACAAGTTATTGCAATTCTTAACGGAAGGGATACCTGGAGGAAGCTTGTGGTGGACCTCACTTACGCCCTTCGGTACCGAAAATACCTGACTGACCACTTCAATTTTTAAAATCAAAGAAGGTAATTCTCAAGTTACAAAAATAGATATATAAATTTATAAATCAACTCGACAGACGGCTTAGGCCATTGTCAATTAGCTTTTCGAAATGTAAATTTAATGTATATACTTTGTGTAAATAAAGCTTTCATTCATTCAATGTCTAATAAAGTTTAATGCAATTTATAATAAAAATGCTAGGGAAAGTAAATACTACAAAATTATCAATATCTTTTTCAGAAATCCTGAGATGCGGTCTGGTGTGATCTAGGTTTCAGAAAAACATTTTCTTTATCGTGCCAACGTTTCGATCTTTATTGAGATCATCTTCAGGGCACTCTCAACACGATACGCAAGAATGGAACAATTACACAGAAGACAAACACTTTGAGACCTGAAGATGATCTCAATAAAGGTCGAACGTTGGCACGATAAAGAAAATGTTTTTCTGAAACCTACATCACACCAGACCGCATCTCACGATTTCTGAATAATTATCGATTAACGGTCACTAATCACCGCACGTTATCAATATCCCTATTCATTTTTGAGCAGTTTATATTAACGTAATCAGCCAATCAAAATATCTAATTCAAACACATCATCTGGTTAAAAATATTAAAGCATTTAAAAATCTGCGAGTACATTTTGCCTATGACGTACTGACCCAAATTTCATAGAGTCGGCCAAATTACCAAATTTTATCGATATTTAAGATTCAGAGTTGAATGGCTGGAAGCTTCTCATTTTAAAATATACAATGCCGAGGCAAATGATCAGATTTCAGTAGGTGAAGCCTTATTTGGAAAATTTAAAGCAGGATCGCCTTAAAAATTTCTGAGGATCAGGATAATTTCATCGCCGAGTACACGCGCAATGGGCCATATATGTTCAATTGTTGAAAGGTTTTACGGTTCAATTTAACTTATACTTACAAAAATAAACTAATTTCACTTTTTGAATTATTATTCCCTGCGATTCGGGATGCGATGAAAGTTGTAGTCAGCGGGGTTCTTTGAATACCGTCCTAATTGGATTCGACTTGCAAGGCTCCGAGTTTGGAACGGTGAAGCTTTGTTTTCCAAGTTACGCCCTCGCCGAACCCAGAGTTGGAGAAGATCCCGGCTAATAAATACCGACCGGGATGGTAATGACCGAGTGGTTAAGTCTACAGTGGCAACCTGGCGCGGGTGGTGGCAAACTCGACGTAATAGGCACCATTAAGGAAGCTACCAGAATAAATTAAACTGTTCGAGTTGAATTGTGAGCAAATTTTCTTATTTGGGCCAGTTTCAAATTTAATTTCTCAAATGCGTTTCCAATATGTTAAAATGAGACGTTTTATGCATGAAAATAAAAATTAACAGTTACTCCTAACCTTAGAACATATCGCAAACCCACAAGAAAAGTGAAACAATTCAACAAAACAAAATTTTTATTAATTAAGTACACGCCATTACGGTTGATGGCAATAAAAACTGTCAAATCCATCAATATTATATTTCGTTTCTCCAACATTTACGTTATAACAATATTTTTTTAACCAAAACGAGAATCATTTGGCTGAGGATAAGCAAATTCCGAACCGCAGGCTCGGCAGAGCGAGTTGAGACCCGAAAGGACGAGGAAGGACCTTGAAGACACTTTTTTTGTAAGTCTAAATGGCAAGGAGATACCTATGTCACGGATCACTTTATTTTATTTTTTAATATTAATACACTTATTTTAAAAGGTTATTGATTTAATTTATTTGGACCAGGCTCCGAATTTTCTTTTCTTTAATTAATTTGTTTGAGTTGTGGTACTGATATTTTTCACAGTCATGAGTAACACTAAACACGATTTGCTCGGTGTGAATGTGATCAACGCAATGATCGTAATAAAAGGAAAACACAAAACTTTAAAAATCCAGCTGTACCACACCTAAAAAACTACTCCTTTTTGAGTTGTAAATTCTTGCATATATTGGCTCTCAGTAAATTAAGTTGGTTTATTTGCTCTAACGAAAAAGGTGGTCAATGAATGGCTGTAAAAGTTTTTTTTTTGTAATTGCAGCCTACAGCATACAAACCTACCAAACTAGCATAAATGTCCATGCCGTGAATTTTACTAAAATTATTTTTGACCCGTACTTTCCGCCTAGAATCAGGACTAATTAGTTATTTGAAATACAAAATTAATTATTGAATAGCTTTAGTGAACTGACTTTTTTATCTCAACCAAAACCTTAATTAAAGATTAATTAATTTAAAAGAATTTATTTGGACAATCGGACCACTTTAAATACTTCAAAAGTCGTTTTCAAATATCACAATAAGATGGGAAGAAATTTTTTACAGAAATAAAGTGTAAAATTCACTAATTTTCGTGGTCCGCTTGACCACATAATATCTTTCAATTAATTAATCTGTGTTTAAGGTATTGGTTGAGATAAAAAAATCAAGTGACACAAGCGGGATTCGAACCCACGACCTTCTGCTAAAAACGCCGCTGCTCTACTAGAGTGCTTGATTAGTAGGACTACTAATAGAGCAGGGGCGTATTTAGCCGAAGGTCGTGGGTTCGAATTCCGCTTGTAAAACTGACTTTTTTATTTCTACAAATACCTTAAATACAGATTAATTAATTGAAAGATATTATTTGGTCAAGCGGACCACGAAAACTAGTGAATTTATAAGTTCAATAAAGCTCTCCGTGGCCATTTCATTTGTCGCCGAGAATCCAATCCGATTACACGACATTTGAAATATGGCAAAAAGGAGGGAAAATTCAAAAGGTGAGGTTGAGATGAGAAGTTAGTGTCCGAGTGGATCGAAGTCACGATAGCTCAAATGGTTAGAGCAGCGGCGTTATTTAGCCGAAGATCGTGGGTTCGAATCCCGCTCGTGACACTGACTTTTTTATCCCAACCAAAACCTACATTAAAGATTAACTAATTGAAAAAACTATATAAAAACTATGAAAAAACAATATTTTAATTAAGAATGTTATTAAAATAAAATAAATGAAACTACAATAATTCACGAAAACTCTAGATCAAGGTATGGTCTTGAAGAAAAAGCAAATTCAGTTGCTACTGTTACTGCGAAGCTTTCGGTCTATTTTAAGGTCATCATCATGTGATCCTCCTTAGGATTATATGGTGGAGGTCGAAGCAGAACTACACGATCAGAGGAAAATTAACTTCTGTATTAAAAGTTAATAGCTTCAGAAGTGGAGGGCGGGAAACAGACTCGTCAGTTGTTACAATCTTTCCTATTATATACCCGATGGGAGGTCTAGGAGTGGATTCAGCAATGGTGGGAGTGAAGGGGGTCGGTAAAGTACTCATGTTGGGAAGTCGGAACAAGGAGAAAGCTTTTAAATTAAAATATTTAGAAATAATATGAGTAATGGCTATTACAATCAGGGCCTATATTCATTTCACATTAATAAGGTGTCCTTTTTTTAGAAGGCCCCGCTGAATTTCTCTTGAATCGACGATGATATCAAAAATCAAAGAAATGCGTTTTTAATATTTTGAGTAGATTACAATTAATTAAGGTTTTTAGTTGAGATAAAAAAGTCATTGGCATGAGCGGGATTCGAACCCACGATCTTCGGCTTGATACGCCGCTGCTCTACCACTTGAGCTATCGTGACCTCGATCCACTTGGACACCAACTTCCCATCTCAAACGCACCTTTTGAATTTTGAGTTTTTGAAGTTGAGATGGGAAGTTGGTGTCCGAGTGGATCGAGATCACGATAGAGGCGGCGTATCTAGCCGAAGATCGTGGGTTCGAATCCCGCTCTTGCCATTGACTTTTTTATCTCAACTAAAAACCTTAATTAATTGTAATATATTAATTGGTCAAGCGGACCACGAAATTAGTGAATTTTGAGTATAATTTTAAATTGTTGCCTTTTATCCAGTTCAACTTCAAATTTTCAAATACGACCCTGTACATCCTGACACATAATTTTAAAGGAATTTTTACTCTGAAAACAGTATGTAGTATTTAGTGACCGTTAATTAATAATTATTTGGTGATCGTGAGATGCGGTCTTGTGTGATGTAGGTTTATAAAAAACATTTTTCTTGTCAACGTTTCGATCTTTATCAGATCAAATTGAAACTAAATTAGATATATTTTATGGCTTTCCCCCACGCTTACAATATACACATAAATCGAAAACAACAAAAAATACCATTTTAGATACACTCGTAATAAAACACCCAGATGGCACATTAATCACAGTTGGTATGACGTAGATTTAGAAAAAACATTTTTCTTGTCAACGTTTCGATCTTTATCAGATCAAATTGAAACTAAATTAGATATATTTCATGGCTTTCCCCCACGCTTACAATATACAAATAAATCGAAAACAACAAAAAATACCATTTTTAGATATTTTAGGTAATAAAACACCCAGATGGCACGTTAATCACAGTTGGTATGGTCTGGTATGACGTAGGTTTAGAAAAACATTTTCTTTATCGCGCCAACGTTTCGATCTTTATTGAGATCATCTTCAGGGCCTGAGATTTGTAAATATTCTTTTAATAATAAAAATACATTTAAGATGTGAAAATGGAAATACAATGTTGTTAGTTTAATCAATGTATTTGTACTTATTCAAAGTGTGTCTTTTCTGTGTCACGGTTGTGTATCGTGTTGAGAGTTTAGTGAGATATAAATTTTTTTTTTTGTTTATACATGTTTAATTTTTAAGGAGTGGGGAAGGAAGTAAGGGTAGAAAGTCATTTTTCTATGAGTTAGCTTCTTTGAGGTGACAAGAAAAAACGGTAATGGTTTGTCGTTCGGGCTTAGTTATCTATTCAGGATTATTATAGACGGGATTATTAGGGAAAAGAGGGATAAATTGTTTGATGTATGGCGTGTAATGATTGTTTTATAAGTTGTATTGTATGTTTTGAGTACTATTGATATTGAATTTGATTTATGATATTAGCGCAACTGCGACTGTGTTTCCATGTGTCTGTTCTGTAATTGATGCAGTGTTTATCTCTGTTGATGTAAACCATTTCTAAGAAGTTATGTTTACGTTTGTTTTCTTCTGTGTTTCATATTTTTGGATTGTTGAACTCGAAATTGTGTTGGTTTTCAAAATGGTAGGTAGCCAGTGCTGTAGGATTTTGTTTGGGTATTTGCAATCATAGATGTGTTGTTTTACTCTCTTATCCCGATATTGGGATGTAATTCCAATGTGCCGGACAATTTATACAATTGATTTTGTAAATTACATCAGATATATTTGTTACAGCTGTGGGATCTTTAATTTTCGAAAGCTAAGCTTACTAAGCTAAATAAGCTAAAAACAATGTTGCAATCGGTTTTAATATGCTCAAAAAAAGACAATTTTTTCTCTAGTCTTAATTCTAACCCTACATAATCTTATCAAGATTCCCTCAAAATCCTAATTAAATTCACTAGTTTCCTGGTCCGCTTGACCAATTAATATCATACAATTAATTAAGGTTTTAGTTGAGATAAAAAAGTCAATGGCACGAGCGGGATTCGAACTCACGATCTTCAGCTTGATCTTGCTGGAGCAGCGGCGTATCAAGCCGAAGATCGTGGGTTCGAAACCCGCTCGTGCCATTGACTTTTTTATCTAAACTAAAAACCTTAATTAATTGTATTACCCCTAATGCAAAAATTGTCACATAAAAAATCAAGTATCCAGCCCAAAAAGATATCCATGTGAATGAAATGCCTATACAAAGAATGTACATAGCCCATTTTAACTTCAAATTATTTAAAAAATAAAATGTTAAAGAATTAAACTAATCGTACTCACCGGTAAATTGGGTGCTGCATTAGAACCATACTTCCTTCGTCTAGCCACTGTTTTTTCTGAAAAAAAAAATAAAGATACCAAATTAAAGAACTAAATATAATATAAAAACATATATATGAAAATAAAATAGATAAGGAGGGAAGATTTGCCATCTTAAATCTAGATTATAAAAAATATAAAAAATTTTCGTTTATGGTTTTTATTTTATTTATTATGGTTTCCTCAGTGTGGAAATATAAATTGGAACGGTCCAAAATTGTTGAAACTCATTCGAAAGGAACGCTCAAATAATTGGATTGGATATGATTTGCCATTCATCCTCCTGGAAAGTTTTTAAACATAATAGGATTCGTCATTATTGACTGGATCGGATCTGTTCACTACGTCTGAATATACATTTTCCCTTGTAAAAATTCACACCTGGATCCATTTGGAGCCTGTCATATTCCGTTTCCCGGCCCGGCCCTTCTTAAGCCGACATCTCAAATGTTTCTCCCATTTTAAAAACCCTGCCCTAAGCCAGACATCTTCCCTTTTCCTTACTGACATTGTTTTTTGTAAATTTATATTTTGTTTTATTGACTTCTTCTGACTCTCGAAACAATATTTCTGTTAAAATTATTAGGTAGTACTGTATGTATACGGTAAAACAAACAATGGCCTGTAATAAGCTCCTTGTTCATTTGTAGTAAAAGTCTTAAATCGATTTTGCACATAACTTCTTTTATAATAAAAGCCCGGTTTTGGACTCCTAGAATTAGTAGATTAAAAAACGGGAAAAACACCAAAAAATTATATTTTTACAATGTTGATGTTAATTTGATATATTTTAATCTGGGCAAAGCACTACAAGTTACATAAATAACAAGGCAATTCAAATTAAAATAAAAACCAAAACAAAAGGCATTGCGTGGAAAAGCTACCCCGTGGTAGCTCTCATAAGTTAGAAAACATCGCTTAATCACTCGCACTATCTGACAGTATGTCTCGGGACCATCGCCTTTTTAGACGTAGAGGAGAATTGCTAGGAAAAGATCGGAAAGTAGGTGGGTGTACTTTAGCCAAGGAAGGAGCCGGATAAATAAAGCCAAGGATTAGAGTCGGATTGGAATTTAGAGTGGAATTTTTTTGTAGGTGGATAGAAACATAGAACTAGGGGTTGACGATGGATCTAAGGATTATTGATTGCGAGGTCTGGAATATGCGGAAATTGGAAGGTATGTTTGATCCCCACCGTTCTATGCCGTACGCCCTTATTGTCTTCAGTGTTGAGTTGTATGTTAGTATGTTGTTGACGAGGAAGAAATTAGATCTGTTGCCTAGTAGTATTTTAAGTAAGTAATGATCGATATTGCAGGTTCTATCCTTTTTAGTCGTGTTTGACGATTCGTGGTAAGTCGTTTGTTTTGACACAGCCCTAGGTACCGGAAGTCTTTTCCGGAGTAGGATGTGAGGTTATAATAGATTGGAGATAGGGTTATGCGATGGACGGTGAAGGTTATGCTTGGGAGTTTGGTCGCCATTTTTTGAACGGTGGATGGAGGGTTCTGTAAGTCATGACAGGGTCAATGTTTTTAGAGGATAGACTGGCAGAATTTGTTACGGTCGAATCTTCGGCCGACAAAAGTTGGTCCCGTCGCTCAATGGAGAAGGGGGTGGGTGAAGGAGAAAGGTAGGTAATTGTTGAGCGCCACGGTATTTTTGGGAAGGGTAAATACCGAAACCCTAAGAGAAGAAAAGAAATAGAAGTAAAGGAAAGAGAGAGAGAAAAAATGAATCCAAAGGGGGAGATAAAAATAACAGTAACGGAGTTTGGAATCGAACCCACAATTTTCGAGGCCCAAGTCGGCGATCGTAAACACTAGACCAAAGGCGCCGACTGAGCCTCGCCGAATCCCGCCGGCTAACCGCCTTGTGCAGGGATCGCCAACGAAACCCGGGGCCCAAAACCATCCTCCGGCCAGATAGAGATAGAGATAGAGAAAGATAAAGAACAATAATTGTTCGGGCGCGTCTACGTCACCGAAGCGCCCGATTTGCGACGTAGATTGTACCCCTCTATCTACTAATCCTATCTTCTAGAAATCCACCAATCGTAATACACTTCCCTCCTTTTTCCTCAAAAACTCATCCTTCCAGCCCTCTCGAGCTCCTTCACCGCCAGCTCTCAGAGCGAGCACACGTCCTGTCGCCCTATCCCGCTAAAGTGTTGCGCCATAAGTAACTTACCTCCGTGTAAGATCGCCGCTTCTTAAAGTTTTCCTCGCTACGCGAATCCCCACGGATTCCCCCGAAAATCGCCATACGATCTTCACCTCCGCGTGCGTCCCATCTCACGACCGCATGGTCCACAAACCAATCATCACCATTTTCCCTTAATATATCATCTCCTTCTTCCATCTACCATCATTATAATCCCGCGAACGAAACATCCTTTCATTATCCCGCGAAGACTCCATCATCTCACTGGCTACTACCTGGATTGCATCGTCTCATCCTCACCGCTACTGGATTGCATCATCCAGCATCATCATCAACGACGCTGCAGGAACCAGGTCGGTATATCGGCCTAATCATCGCCAAACAAAGCACGATATCGCATTCAGGAGACCTTCGCCGCTTCCCGGTCTTCATCGCCTTCACATCTCCAATACGATCATCTGCCACTTTGTAAGACATAGAAACTTCATTAAACAGTGCGTCTTCAACTACCCTTTCGTTCATTATTTATTCCTTCATTTAACCATTCCTAAACTAATATCCCTCTTAAAATCGGGAATCTTCCATTCCCGTTGGTGCCGAAACAATATTCTTATTAATTTCAATTCCTCATTTTGAACTTGGCTGCTGGCGAACAATAATATTAATCGCAGGTGCCTCCCACAACGGGTGCTGTGACCTTAACGCTCGACTTTACACCGTATTCAACTAAAATCTCTTACATAGAAAATAAATTTTATACATAAATATCTTATACTCTTTAACCTAAATGACTAACATAACAAAGAAACCTTAAACCTAGCATAACAATTTTGTCTTATAACTAAACCAACTTAATCTAACAAAAGGAATTAAACAAATACGGAAAGTCAATCGCCCGTTTTGGCGAACTCACGTCGGGGCCCTGGCGCAGCGTGGTCCTCATCCGGGAAGCAGCCTCAGTCGGGGGAAAATAATTCGTCCTCGTAGAACCACAAATCCTCTTCTGAGTTCTCTTCCCCATCATTCTGACCAGGGGAAGATGCCAGGTTACTGAGGACGACCAATCCGCTGCAGCGAGAATTTCCCCTTTCCTTTGGCCGCTCGTCCCTCGCACAGCGGACACGTCTCTCTGGGCCGACGGCCCTTAACCTTCTGCGGTCGCGTGCTAAACCTCGACGCCCACGCTCGTGCTGCCGCCTGACGCTCGCATCTTCCACGCCGAAATTTAAATTTACACGACTTAAAACTAAGATTTTTCTTTACCGCACGTAGGCACAGGCAAGCCACCAGAAAATTCATTATTACTTTTTTTCCTTAAAAAAACGAAACATATTCTGGGTTTGTTTGGATAGTGATGCCGTGATATCAGAAGTATTGACTACAGTAGCGGGCCGAGAACGTTACTCTGAGGGACTCCGGCGTCCACCGATACAAAAGAGAGTGTGAGGATCCAACCCGTACTCTAAAATACCTGTCGGCCAGGTAGGATATAAGGATGAGATAGTGTTTAGAGGGTGCCCTTGAGTTTCCAGAGCAAACCCGGGTGCCAATCTAGATCGAAATCCATTTGATATTTAGGTATAAAACTGCTCAATTTATTATATTAGTCCTAAGCAGTATTATATTTCAAATAATTCACTTGTGCCATAAAAAGTTTGTAAACCTGGCGTGACCTCGAGGATATAAGCAGGGTGAGGCAAGGACTGCCATCGTCTTGTTACAAGAATTATTCCGTTTCCTAAAAATGAAATTCAACCTTTGAAGCTCTATATACACTATGGAACATTTTATTTCATTACATTTGGTAAAGGTCAAAGGGAATTCATTTATAGTTTTTCCAAAAATATATTGGCAAATGGCTGATTAAACAACTTGACTTTCAGGTAGAAAAATATTCACTTGGCGATTTTAGAAAAAGAAATTCAGGATGACCGCTAAGAAACAGACTGAACAAACAATACTACTTTGCTACTTCGCTTGGTCACAAAATATTACAATAAATAATTTATTTCAATAGCTATTTCGAAGTTATTCGAGTGTTTGTTGTTTTGGAGATTTACTGCGTGCAGACGTTGTTTTTAAAATTTGAAGCCATGCGATGCACAAACTCGTTGGTATATTTCCACTGGATTGCTGACAATATTAGAAATGGCGGGTGTCAAATTTACGACAAACGAATAATTTTCCAACATGTAAACTTAGAAGAAGCAGTTAAAATAAGCCTGAGCTCTCCCAAGGCTTATTATGACGTCAAACCTCGATGATCTTTCCTCAAATAAATTAGCCGTCTGTTTAGAGTTTCCTAGTTGCACTGTTATGCAATTTGACGAATTCTGCCAACGGGGTTGACAGTTTTATCGAATTTGGCAGAACATTGAAGTTTAAAGAAATTTTTTTTTCTATTCTCTATTTCTCTGTACGAGACGTAGAACACTGTACAACTTGATTGTTTACATAGATTTCATAAATCTTTTACAAATCGTTATACCCGTTGGTTAACGCTGTGTCAAATTAACATTTGCAAAATTGTGACCAAAAAATTAGGGTTTTATAATATCATGTTTGTAAGAGAGGAAAGTGTTTTTTTTGCCCCAAAATCAATTTTTTATTTTTTTATTTTCTCGCCTCGATCAGCTTCCTTTTCTTGTGAGGAGGTATGTAACCTTGTAATAAGATGGATACATTTTTATTAGTTTAAAAAAAAACAGTGTGCGTAGGAAATTGGTGAAAATCAGCAAGGAGTGTTGTTATTACGAGCGTGTATTTAGTGCCGTGCCGGGGATTAAGCGATAACGCGATCGCTTGGACCGTGCCAGAGGTCGCCGAGGAGAACAGTGCGGAAAACACCTACGAGTGGGCAACGAATAGAGATTCTTCGGAAAACGGCTCGTCTGGATTTTTTTTTTTTTTTCTTCGTGTGTATTTCCATTTTTAGAGTTTCCAGACCATGGCGACGAGCGAGGACTGTCTGTTCGCGGTTTTCGGACAGGATACAGAGGCGGCCCCAATTCTCCGGAGATTTTCTCTTTTTTTGGAGCGGATTTCGGCAGGACTGGAGCCCAGGAGGACTCGGCGGATGGTTGTGGCTGGGCCTACGATTCCCAAGTAAAATTGTTGGTTTACGGGAAAGACTGCATGAAGAAGTGATTTTTGTTTGTTTTAATTTTAGCGATTTTCTAATGTTAATTTAGATGATTAAGTTTTCATTCTTTTAAGTTAGTCCAGATCTGGTTTATTGTTTATTTTATAACTGATTAAGGAAACAAAGTACTTATTTTAATTTCACTCTGCTTAGGAATAATAAATCGCCCCATTGTTAAGAGGATTCTCATTTCTTTTTTTTTGTGTTTTATTTCCCTCCTTATACATATACTATAATCATATATATAATTATTATAACCTCCTTTTCTTTGTTTGGCTTGATTACTTTGCATGGCCAGGTACCTCGTAAATATTTGAATAATCATTTAAGCAGAGGGAATTCGAATGCGATAAGGAGAAGGTAAGGTTGCTGATCAGGACACGCCGTGTTAGGCTGGCTTTATCCTGGCCCAAGCCAAGTGGCCTTGCCTGGAGTGCCCCCCCCCTCCATGGCGTGTCCGCCATGGAATAAAGTAAATCATTTATTTTTTTATAGAAAATACTACTTTCCTCTCATATATTGATTGTTTTGTTGATTTATTTATTTTTCTCAAATTTATTTAGAGTACAAACAAGAATATTTTTTTTAGTTAAAGGAGTTCCCCATTACTCAGGACGCATAAAATGGGGTAGCGCCCAACTCACCAATATTTCTTTAGTTTTTAATATTTTTTAATATTTTTTTTTATATTTTGTGTATTGTTCCTCCATTCTACCCCCACCACTCCCGACGAGCTACCGGAATAAATTTTGCTCTGACCCAAAACAACTTTTGGGTGTAACAAAATATGTAGACTGTATAAAAGAAGATTGAACGCCAAAATTAATGCAAACATAAATACTGTCGTCAATCTTAAAATTACATTATTATAACTGTACAGTGCGATGCTTGTACAGTATAATTACAGTTTAGAAAAACTTTGGCATTTGAATTTCATATGAAGTCTTCGTCGATTATACATACAAACCTATCTGACCAATTACATGCATAATAGTCTACAATTCGACATAGCGTTTCGGCCGCGGGATACTTTAAGCATGAATTAAATACGTGTGAGGTAGAGCTAGAGATGTGGAGGTGTGTGCCTTGAGAAATAAATAAATAAGTAGAGAGAGAGAGATTGAGATTGAGAGAGAGTGAGAGAGCGAGAGAGAGAGAGAGAGAGATAGAGATAGAGAGAGAGATAGAGAGAGATAGAGATAGAGAGAGAGAGAGAGAGAGAGAGAGAGAGAGAGAGAGAGGAGTCCAGTACAACAGTTTTGTCTGATCTATCTGTCAAGATGGTTTAGTATAACAACTGAGACGTGAAAGAAATATTTACTTATTTTATGCACAAGCTAAACTATCAAAAACTCTGCGCAAGGAAGGAAATGTGTGTGTGTATGAGTGAGAGAGAGAGAGTTAGTGAGATAGAGAGGGTGAGTGAGAAAAAGAAAGAGAGGAAGAGAGTGAGTGAAAAAAAGAAAGAGAGAGTTAATGGAATCCTGTTCGTGACACTGACTTTTTTTATCTCAACTAAAAAACCTTAATTAATTGGTCAAGCGGACCACTAAAACTAGTGAACTTGTATATTAAGTTGGGTGGAGAAAACACTCATGCACAAGTGAAAATTGTCATTAATACAAGGGTGCCTTGCCTCTTCCTGCTTATAAACTTGACTGCTAGTCGGCTATTTGCTAGAACGTTTGTGACAGGTAAAACCGGCGAAAATGGGCTGTTCAGAATACTCAACTATATAGATTTGCAATGCGGTGTGCCGAAATCTGGTCGTTCCTGATCATTTTCGGTTTGCCTAACTCTGAATTCGGCGAAATGAGGAAGAGAAGCCAACCGAGTCGAGATAGGCAAACCAAAATGGCCCGAAAACACTCTTTACAACATCCTATAAAGTCTAACAGACTAGAAATAAGAAGAATTCAGGACTTCTACACAACTAAATGGTACAGATCGCTCCAAACAAATGAAGGAACAGGATCAGGATTTTTTTTTTTCTGTACAAGTCCAAAACATGAGTTTCGCATCAGTCTTTCAAACTGAAATACATACCTAAAAGCTTATGCCTTGGAAAATTTTAAAAGAGATTACACTGGCAAAAAATCCTCAGAAGATGATAGCGAGCAGCTATTGAAGCGTTAGCATGGGAAAAAATTCAATCAAACTAGACAGTGCAAGCGTCCAAAATCTCCAAAACCTGGTCAAACAATCGAATGATGCTTTGGGAACCAGGACGCCAGAGAATTTCGGGTAATGAAAAAGCAGACACACTGGCTAAAAGAGAATCTACTAGGCCATATGTAGACCCTGAACCTATTCTTGGGTTGACAAAAACAAACACAGAACCTCCATAGCACAAAGGAGGAAAAAAGTCAAAAGGAAAAGGATAAATTCCTGAGGTGCTCCACTAAAACAACCCTAACCAAGACTGGCAAACTCTCTGATACAGTGACAGAGGGCTAAACTCAGAGGACTGTTAAAACTATTAAACGGTCACTGGCATCTCAGGAAACATCAACATAGAACATTGGCATTGTTATGCTAAAACAACCCTCACCAAGACTGGCAACCTCAATGAAACAATTACAGAGTGCCAAACTCGGAGGCGTGATAGAACTATTAACCGGTCACCGTGATATGAGAAATTTGTACACAACATGAACATATTTAATGATGTTTTGTAGATTTACCGGCGAACTTATGAAGGTAATGTTCTTTTTGTATTTATAAGGGATGTGGTCAAAGAAAGATATTTTTAATTTTACATCTTCCCTAGCTTTCGGAACTTTATTGTACCTTCTTCAAGGCTCTACAAAAGGATATATCATACATATTAATTTTGACTAATTTAACATTCCTGAGCTTTCTTTGTGGATTTATTTAACGGTTGCTTCTCGTATGAAGATGATGTGGGTGGCTGTTTCTTCCTCCTCATTGCATAGCCTACAAATGGGGTCATCATTAAATATCGTTCCCTTGGTTGTTAGATCACATCAAATATATATAAGAACAAAATAAACATTTTTCTATTACTTGTTTTTAGGCAGTAAAAAGCGTGTAAATAAAAAATTAATTAATTTAAAAAAAAATGACTAGTGCGAGTCCCGGGTACGACTTCCCACTAATCGCTTTTATTCAGAAATCGTGAGATGCGGTCTGGTGTGATGTAGGTATCAGAAAAACATTTTCTTTATCGTGCCAACGTTTCGATCTTTATTGAGATCATCTTCAGGGCACTCTCAACACGATATGCAAGAAGCTTGTTTTGAGATGATACTTTGAGCCCTGAAGATGATCTCAATAAAGATCGAAACGTTGGCACAATAAAGAAAATGTTTTTCTGATACCTACATCACACCAGACCGCATCTCACGATTTCTGAATAATTATCGATTAACGGTCACTAACCTCCACACACTAATCATTTTGTTATTTTATTTACACGCTTCTTACTGTCGATATTTGTACAAATTAGTCTAGTCATTCCATAGTTGAAAAGGTTTTTAGTGTTCATATGAAAAATAAAAGATTTTAAGTTTATATTACTTTTGACCAAAAATCAATAAGTACAAAAATGTTTGTCTTGTTCTTTCTTATATGTATTTGATGTGATCTAACAAAAAAAGGAACGATATTATTTGATGTGATCTAACAAAAAAAGGAACGATATTTAATGATGACCCCATTTGTAGCCAATGCAATGAGGAAGAAGAAACTGTCACCCACATCATCGTCATACGAGAAAGAACCATTAAATAAATACGCAAAGAAAGCCCAGAGAAATTAATAGTAGCAACTACAGTCAATAGAATAATTCTTAATAGAAGGAGCGAGTCGATTGAATGAACTATGAACCTAGGAAAGTATAAGCCACAAGGCTACAGTACTAGGAGACAAAAGAAATTACAAAATTATTTGGTCCATTTGGTATATTTTAAATAGTTGGGGTTTCCTATTTGTTTATTGATATTTTATCATTTAGTCTAGTCATACATCTACATTTTTACGGTTCATTAAAATGATTAATTCATAATTTGTTCAAATAAAGATTTCTACCGGTTTTGATATGGGAGGGTGATTTAGGGCCCCCGGCATTAGGGTACTTGGTAGTAAAACGGCCTGGAATTTCTCCAGACCTGGGATTGCTCTTTGAAAAAATTATACTTCGCGGCTATACGACTACCGCCAACCAGGGGACAATTGTAGGGCCCATAAAGCCCAGAAGGTAGCCCGGATATTTTTTTTCCACCCTGGTTATTAATTTAACTGCGCCCAGTTGGAATATGTCAGAACGTTTTTCATACGGCAAAACAGCAGCCAACATGGCCAGTGGACGACCGATCCATGCTACATGTTTAGAATATATGAAATATTTCGTTAAATATTTTAAGTTTTACGTCGATAAATAATAATAAATCTCGTACGCCACATTGCAATGGGTGGGAATTTATTTAATTTATAATATATGTTTATGAAGTATCGCATTTATGAAATACAAGACAGAACATAAATTAACCCTAGTTGACAAGCACGAGCCAATGGTAAGAAAATATTAATGCTTTTTCAATTAGCTATTCTTTTTATGTAAGGTCTGGGTTGAGATGAAAAAGTTAGTATACGAGCGGGATTCGAACCCACGACCTTCGGCTCAATACGACACTGCTCTAACCACTTGAGCTATCGTGACCAATACGAGTAACCAGAGCAGCGGTGTATTGAGCCGAAGGTCGTTGGTTCGAATCCCACTCCTGACACTAACTTTTTCATCTCAACCAAGACCCTACATAAAAAGAATAATTAATGTAAATAAATAATTTGGTCAATCAAACCACTAAACATAATTGGATTAATACTATTAATGAAAGGATAAAACAGAATATTAATTATGAAAAAGAACTCTCTCTCTCTCTCTCTCTCTCTCTCTCTCTCTCTCTCTCTCTCTCTCTCTCAGAATTTGAACTCTATAAATGTTAAAAATGTATATATCTTAACAAATAACCACAAAATATTCTGTCCAAATCAATAATAATCTTGGTCTCACAGTCGATGAAACTTCGTGTTGGTCAGAACAAACCATTGACATTTGTAAAAAAAAACTTGCCAAAGCCTTGTCGAAACCTACGAAAAAATCCAAATTGAACTTCCAATTTAGAAAACATTCAAATAACACAAAATGCTTGTATAAGGTAAGCTTATAACATCGAATAGTATGAACATGTCACACCACATTGTACAAAAGCAAAAATTTTAAACATCAAAGAAAGAATGATGATTAACAAGACAAAAATCATCATATCTGACAAATAACTTTAAATTGTATAAGTCCATCCATGACAAAAAAAATTAGAGTAGACTTTGATTCTATACATCTATCTATCTATCTACTATGAATCTATAATTTAGACATCTATTTATCTATCTATCTATCCACCGCTAACTTTCACTCACTATAGATTCGCAGGAAAGAGAACGAAATTATTCACGTTAAGTAGACTTTTATACTTAAAATATTCATGTAATTATGTAATTATTTATTTATCCACTTAATAATCGTCTCGCGCGTATAATTTACAGAAATGTTGAAATTTTAAAGGTCTGAAGGACTCACGATTCAGGATTTCCTCGTCGGAACAATTTCTGCTCGAAGTACTTCCTTTCAGTACAGCAAGCCCGAAGTGTGACGTTTCGTGATATTCTACGTCGTCTTACAAAATTCTTCTTAAAATGTCCATGCCACCGGACGTTTATTTTTACAAGCGGCCTGTCTTATATTTGGAATGAGCGCTAATTCAGGTTTTACACGTTAGGCACAATCGAACCGAATGGGAAATACAAGTTGACAGGGCAAGGAGGAAAGCGTTAAAATTAGAACCGAGAAAGTATATAAATATACAAAACCTGAGCCGTGTTATTGCATTTGCAACTCATTCCTCCTGGGATAAGATTTTTCCATGTTTCTATCAGCACACAAAAAAAGTTAAATTGAAAGTTAATTTTTTATACTTTCTTCGTTGAACAAGGAACATGAGCAACATAGATCCTTCATAACAAACATGTGGCTTATTGCATTCTGGGAAGGACTTTTGAAGAAAAATATTCGCGATGCTTTGCTGCAGGGGCTCGCAAAAACCTCCCACACCGTTATTTACAGTTTATTCAACAATCACAAATCTTGCTCTGAAGTTTCTTACATGTTTGTTTAGAGAACAAACGAAACGAATAAGATTTTAACCCATTGTAAGGTTTTTTGAACTGATAAATGTTACTTTTATTTATGAAACGTCAGCCTAAAGAGATTTATAATAGATTTTATTTAAATAGTTAAAAATATAGAACGTTCCTCCTAAGTGAAAGATGCATATTCTATGAAGTTCAACTGTGATAAAAATTTGGGAGATTTAACATTGCAACATAAAAAATATTAACCACACATGTTTAACCACACTTTAACATTGCAAAAAGTTACACGTTCAATGTTTATCTTCAGGCGGGGAAAAGTAGAATGTTAAGTTGAAACGTTATCTACCAGAGAAAAGCCCAACTGGATATCATGTTGCTAAAACTAGTATTTTATCGGAATTTCTACGGTTTCTGAAACCATACTGGGTTATTAGGAAGCGATACAAATAGAGCAAGTAATATTTTCGAAAATCCCTCACATAATCTTTCTTGTTTACCTCACTCTCTCTCTCTCTCTCACTTTTCTTTCACTTCTCGCTCCCTTTCCTCCTGTCACTCTATTATTTGCTGTTAATCTGACAACTTATTGACCAATCTATCTATCCGTCAATGCACCGTTCTCATATCAAAGTCATCAAACTGTCAATTCATCTATCCGTATAGACCTCCATCAAACATCCTCTATGACTCCCTCTCTCTCTCACGATATTAACTAACCAATTTATTTTTTTATCAATTTGTCGATTTATTCATCCTTCTATCAATCTCTACTCCTCATTCACACGTTAGTAATTTGTCGATTTATTTATACGTATATATAACTCGCGTTCACTCTTACGTCATTAATTTGTCAATTTTTTAATCCTTATATCAATCTTCCTCTTCTTACGTTATTAATTTGTCAGTTTATTTAATCATCAATCTATCCAACTTTTTTTCATTTTTTTTCTTCTGTCAGAATAAAATAATCTGTTTATTTATCCATCCATCGTCTATCAGTCTTCATTTCATTCCCGTGCTATTGATTTGTAAGTTTTTTTATGCATCTATTAATCTCCCTCCCATTTTAACGTTATAAATTTGTCAATGTATCTATTCATCCGTCCATAAATGTATCCATCTATCAATTTTTTTTTAGTTTCCTTCTCAGTCAGAATAAAATAATCTGTTTATTTATCCATCTATCGTCTATCGGTCTTCATCTCATTCTCGTGCTATTAATTTGCCAGTTTATTTGCCCATCTATCTGTTCATCAGCCTACCTCATTCTTGCACTATTTATGTGTTTATTTGTTTATCCATCTATTTATCAAGCAATCTTTCTTACATTCTCATGCTATAAATCTGTCAATTTTTTTTAACAATCTATCAATTCTTTCTTTCAATTCTCAATTCTCATGATATCAGTTTGTCGATCTATTTTTTCCCTCACCCTCTTTTTCTCATTAATTTACTCACTCACTCTCTCTCTCTTGCTCTTTGTTTCTTTTTCTCACTCACTCTTTCCCTCACCCTCTTATTCTCCCGAACCCACGAACTTCGGCTAGATACGCTAGATCCGAGTGGATCGAGGTCACGATAGCTCAAATGGTAGAGTAGCGGCGTAGCTAGTCGAAGATCGTGGGTTCGAATCCCGCTCGTGACTTTTTTATCCCAACCAAAACCTACATTAAAGATTAACTAATTGAAAAAACTATATAAAAACTATGAAAAAACAATATTATAATTAAGATTGTTATTAAAATAAAATAAATGAAACTACAATAATTCACGAAATCTCTAGATCGTTCGAAGTTTTTTTTTTCGAGGGTTCGCAACAGCAGAGTTCGTATAAACCCTCAGGTTGCCGGTATTATTGAAAAAAAGCCCATTTGTAAGCATGACGGTTTCGAATGCAGGGCCACTGGATTCGAACCCGAGACCTTTACCTTACAGTGATGAGCGCCGTGTCAACGCCTAAACCGTTGCGACCACCGACGCCCCATTTTTTGTATTGTTTATTTTTTATTTATTTATTTTTTTTTTTTAAATTTGTGTTTATTATTGGACTGACTTAATGTGGATTTTTCGCTTAAAATTTTAAAATCTTTTTCATTTTTGTTTAGTTTGTGTAAAATATTATATTAATGATTAAGCTTAATATAATAATTGGGCCAGCAATGGTTGTGTGGTTTGTTAGGGCTTCGGATTCGAATTTGCGACTCTAGCGGTTCCGGGTTCGAATCCTGGCGTATCATGGCGTTTTATTTGATAACGTATATTAAAGTTACTCTCTCTCTCTCTCTTTCTCTCACCCTTTAACTCTTTTTCATTGTTCCAACAACAGGTTCATTGTACCTTCATGTATGACTGCAATTACTTTCTACTTACACATGTTATTATTCTATTTATACGGAAGAGAGGGGAATAAATAAATATCTTAATAAATTACGTCAAGGTCGTAATGTCTGAAAATACCGAAATAAAATAAAAATAAACACTGAACTGTAGACAGTCTTGAATTGGACATTAAACACTTGAAAAACCACCGCAGCGTACGGTGTAATACTTCTAAATAAAACAGACAAGGGCAATGCGAGGAAAACAGCTACGTTCAAATCTGTAATAAATGCCCGACTATTAATCTTCCCCTTGCTTCTAATGCATTATAGTTAGAAGCACTAAATTGCGTTCCGAGAAAGGGGAAACGGGACGAGAAAGAAAAATAAGGCAACTGAGTGCTTTCAGGTCCTAAGGAGCCAAACGTAGAGGCTTTTTGGGATTTTAAGTAAAGTCACGTCTGAGAGAAAATTTATATTACTTTTTTCAGACAATGAAACGTGATAAACTCAAAGTATTACATAAAACTGGTCATTTATATATTAATTTGACTAACAAATACAGTAGATAATCGTGAAACAATGATATAAAACAGTGACGTTTAAGTTTTCTTCTTATATTTATTGTGTTATGTTTCACGTACGTACATAATAAAATATTAAATACATCATCTAAAACATCGTATTTTGTAATATCTACCTCCAATGCGTTGAAGATAAATATTTTTTTAAATTATCAGTATAGCAAGTGCACAAATATAAAAAAGTTTTAATGATCAATAGCCTCAGGTGATCTGCACGTTCGCATGTTAGGCTAATATTTATTTATTGGCATTCTACCACAAAATACGTGAGTGAAATAGTATCAGGTGACAATTCTCTGACTTAAAAATAAATAAATAAAACAGGTGCAAAAACTAATATATTTGTTTAAGTTTATTGATCAATGGATTATAGCAAAAGAGTTTATTATTTCTGAGCCTTAAACATCGCACAAAAACATTTCCAAATATTTAATAATAAACTCTGAAGGATGTTTTAAATCTGTATGCTTATATGGTCAACATGATTAGAGTTAAAGTAAATGTTAACATCCCGGAACATGTCAGGGACGCAACTTTGAACTCAACATTCGCGATGTTTAATGTAATAACAAGAACTTGTTTTCGCGTTTCCTTTGCTTGGCAAAAATTTCCTGTAAGTCGAAACTTTGAAGGAGTTCGTTAATATTTAAAGAGTTTTAATAGTAATTTTGTGTTTTTATTCAATTTATTGTAAAACTAAACCCGAGGGAAAGCCTCTTTCTTTAATTTTTATAGGTAGACTACTATTTAAAAAATCTATTAATGTGTAGAGATTAGTGCACTCTCAACACGACACGCAAGGATGGCACAATTACACAGAAGACAAACATTTTGAGTGAGTAGAAATACTTTGTTTGAATACAAAATATATTTTGCATTGGATAAATTCACTTTTCCACATCCTAAATGTAATTGTTAAATGTAAACATTGTTTGTAAATCCCAGGCCCTGAAGATGATCTCAATAAAAGATCGAAACATTGGCACGATAAAGAAAATGTTTTTCTGAAACCTACATCACACCCGACCGCATCTCACGATATCTGAATAAAAATCTATTAATCTGATATAGTTCAATAATTTAAAAAAAAAACTTATTACACATGCAATATATAAGTTAGCAATATGTAACTATTTTGCGATATATAGAGATTCACCATCAACTACGACGAATCATCAGAAAAATTTGAAAAATCGATCAGGCATTCTCTATAGTCTTAAACGCTTCCTACTCACACCTTATCACCTTATCTTGCAATTCCATCTAACTGAATACTGCTTAAGAGTGAGGCGTGGCAACAAGTACCCTGATGTCAGACAAGCTGGCGTCGGACAAGGCAGCAACCTAAGTCCACTCTTGTTTTTCCAGCACCGATTTTTCTACATATCCTAACTCTAGTAATACGTCCAACATCCATAAGGTGCAAAACATTGAGCAGAAGAATTTAGGAGGAAAAATGTCAGTATACATTTACATGGATAAATGGTCTTGTCCTCCACTGTACACGAACAACCACGAGCTACTGATTTTCAATCAAGTCAGATACTTAGGAAGCAGGCTGACGTGAAACCCCTGTACAACACTTAATAGAGAATTCCTTAATCCATGAATTGGGCAAACTGTTTTGATCATCCAACCAAGTAACTCTACACACGACCAGTTTGGACAGATAAAAGCATTGACCACAATCACAAAACTGACATAGTCTTTATTTCTGGCCGAATGATCATTCAAGATTATTATTCGGAGATCGTGAGATGCGGTCTGCCGTGAGGTAGGTTTTAGAAATACATTTTCCTTATCGTGCCAACGTTTCGACCTTTATTGAGATCATCTTCAGGGCCTGGGATTTATAAACATTGCTTAAACTTTAGTCGAGATTATTTCACAATTTCAAAATAAAATCAATTTAAAAAGTACTTTGAAATGATTCCCAAGGAAAACGTCATTTTCCAGCAAGATTTACACACGGCAAAAGTTTCTTTTTAAGGAAACAAAATATTCAAATTTTATATTGGCCCGTGAGATTCCTAGACTTTAATATAATTAAAAATGCCTGGGACTCTTTGCCAGGAATGTTTACAGGGTAGCCGACAGCTCCAAGACGTTGATGATTTAAAAAAAGCAATTCAGGAGGAGTGGGCCAAATTCCCTCAAGAATTGATTCGCCGCCATTTTGATTCGCTTTCCAAACGTATTGTATTATTTTTAATGTGTTTTAAGAAAAAAAATTATTCCATTATATTTAGTGGTCCACTTGACCAAATTACTTCTTTCAATTAATTATTATTTTTATGGAACTCTTGGTTGAGATGATTATTATTATTATTATTTATTATTATTATTATTAACGGTGCTATCTTCTTGTCCCACCCCGAATTAAGTATCATTATTATTGATTCTCAAAAATTAAACACCTAATGGATATAATATGTTCAAACTATAGCAAAATAAGCTATGATTTTAACAAAATATGTTATCTACAGTTAATTTTTTTTCACAAAGAAAGATTTTGCTGGGCTATCCTTTTATCTCGTACCTTACCACAGTCTCAATGTGTGTTTGTTTGTATATCCATGTCTACGAGTTGTCAATATTCTCTCTTTCTCTTTCACTTTCTCTCTGCCTCTGTCTGTCGGTCTGTCTGTCTCTCTCTCTCTCTCTCTCTCTCTCTCTCTCTCTCTCTCTCTCTCTCTCTCACACACAAACACACACACCCTCCGTGCCTGTCTTCGTACTATCTGTCCATCAATGTATCTGTCTATCTATTACATTCTCAAAGCAACATACCTACTTTTTTCCGTCTGCTGTTTTATTAATTATGTCGATTGTCACTTTTACTATCACTTTCTCTCTCTCTCTCTCTCTCTCTCTCTCTCTCTCTCTGTCATTCATTCATTCTTTTCATTCAAAATTCATTCTTTTAAATCTGAAATTTTCTAGCGTTGTATAAATTCATTTTATTGATTTTTTTAATCTAAAATTTTCAAGCATTGTATAAATTCATTTTATTTATTTAATTTGTTTTCTAAAATTTCTAGCGTTGTGTAAATTCATTTTATTGATTTAATTTTTTTTTAATATAAAATTTCTAGCATTGTATAAATTCATTCTTTTAAATCTGAAATTTTCTAGCGTTGTATAAATTTATTTTATTGATTTTTTTTAAATCTAAAATTTCTAGCATTGTATAAATTCATTTTTTTTAATCTAAAATTTTCTAGCATTGTATAAATTCATTTTATTTATTTAATTTGTTTTCTAAAATTTCTAGCGTTGTATAAATTCATTTTTTCATATCCTACATGCATTTGTAAAATTTAAACAATGGTTATAAATCCCCAGGCCCTGAAGATGAAATCAATGAAGGTCGAAACGTTGACACGATAAATAAAATGTTTTTCTAAAACCTACGTCACACCAGTCAGCGACTCATGATCTCCGAATAATTGACTAACGGTCACTAAAACCACACAAATATACACACACGTAATAAATGATTATAACTTCTTGAAAAGTTATATCTTGGAAACTCGAGCATCAAGTGACAGTTGGAATAGGAGGAACTTTTGCTACTACTTTATACCTATATTTGAAACAGTTTCAACTCCTAAACATTAGTTTTTGTGATATAATTTTAAATGTTTGTTAAATGTTAGTAAAAACTTAAAATGTTAGTATGGTGAAGATGAATTTCAATTGTTCCGAATGTTAAAACTAAATTTTCTAATATATATATATATTATTAATTTTTAATCAGGGTTTAACGTGATTTTATACGGACAAGGGTATTAAAGAAAGTTGAAGCCCCGTTTTGCCACAAATCACAACTAGCAAAGTAAACGAAAACTGCCGTCTGGGAGATTATTTGTCAAGTCAAAGTTACAGCGGTAATCCCAGCTCCAACATTTTCCATTTGCATTTCATTAGAGACCCAAGGGTTTTTCAACTGCAAATTAATTTTTACACCCAGACCCTAAGCTCAGGGAGGGTTCGTCAGTGAGCCTGTTAAATTGACAATTAGCCCTCCTGTCGTATTCATTTTCTGGGTGCAACTTTCAGAAATTCCCCTTCCTTCTCTGGTTTTATACACATTCAAAAACAATAATAGTAAGATTTAAAACAAAAATATTTTTTTAAATGTCTACTGTTAACAATGCAGTCCCAACTTCATTCTGCACCAGTTCTCTTTTACTTTTTATTTTTCCCGAAAAGTACGATACCATTGGATAGAAGAAAACCTATACGGTTTTTTTTGCTTTTTCAGGGCCGAGACTTACTTATTCCACCCATGCCGAAACATATCAACGCCGGCGGTAAGCAGCTTGAATATTTCATGGTTTCTGTCCCGGCTTAACCCCGAACGATGAGATACACCGCCTAGTAAAATAATAAACAAAAAGCGGAAAATATTCCGAGTAAATTGGCCGCTGATCCAAATGGAAATACGAATTTTTATCAATATCCGACAGGCAGTTGCTACGACCCATTGTCGAGCCGTATCTTAATATGCCAGGCGTTTACCTATTCGAATTTTACTTTTGGGCTTACCTTTTTCTTTTTCCGCAGTGTTACTCTGACCCCTTCGACCGAGATTTCTATTGCGACTTTCTTTTTTTTAATCCCCTTCGCTTTGAATTCGTACTGAAACAAAAGAAAAATCGTAAATACAAACAATTTGGCATTAAAAAACATTTTAATGTTTGCAAATGCTTTATTATTCCATCCATAAAATATAAATAAAGGTAAACAATTAATAATTATATCTTCACTATTTGGTCTGTACGGAAGATGGCGAATTGCTGTAATACATCTGACGGATACACGGTCCGACGGTAGGTAGCCCAGGATGACCATTAACGACCAAAATACAGGCTCACCATTTAGAGAAATTTCACAATAAAATATAGCATATTACTTTTTTTTTGTTAGTCTAATTAACCAAAGGAATTATTTAAATTATTATGGTCAAAGTATGTTTGTGTTGAAAAATCAGTGTCACCAGCGGGCCTCGAACCAACGACTTCTATCGTCTGAGATAGCACGACAACTCAAGCGGTATAAGCATCGAGGTTCCGAGCCCGAGGTCGTATGCATTAAAATAAAATATAGCGTCCTTGTCAGTTTGTAAGTATGATTTGTGAGTTTTTTAAACAAGCTTTTTAGTTTCAATTGACACAAAGTTTCAGTCCAGATTGTTATGTAATTTTTGTGAGTGCCAGCAATTTTTGATTTTAGTTGCTCCTGGCTCTTTTTAACATGAAATTGCGTTTTTTATTGCATTTATTTAATTTTCTGGTACTTTAAACGTCGGATGTTTCATGAAAGCTCATATACTCGTACTTAAAGTTAACTAAGAACCAAATTAAAATATATATATAGGTTTTTAGGTCAAAAGATTTGTTTTACGAGGGTATTTAAACTACGAGGTTATATGAATCGTCGGGGTGCCGATGTTTCTGAAAAATCGCTCATTTGTAATATGCCGTGAAGGCAGGGCGCTGGAATCGAACCCGGGACCTTCACCTTGCGCCGAGTCACCGCCTAAACCGTTGCGGCCACCGACGCCCGCAAATGTCAGCAGGTTAAAAAAAACAAAGCCATATAAACTAGTTCAGTTAAAAATTAGTGCATAGTGAAATGTAAATCTTATTGTGCCAATGGGTTCATAAGAATGTAAATATTTATATATTCTAAACAGGGTGTTCGCCGACTCGAGTTACAGACTTTGCAACTAGATTGAACGTTCAAAATGGAACCAAAAAGTACTAATTAACTATGGTACGAATCTTAGCAGTTTCGGGGTTATTTTTATAATTTTTTAAGATTTCACGACCTTGCCGATCAATAAACAATGATAACACCAAAACGAAAAGGTTTTGGACAAATCCGTTGATATCATTGAGAACGACGTTAAATTTCCAATGAAATGTGATCAATACTAAACTTGTAAATGTTGGTGAAATTAGCGTTTAGGCAGAACTTTGAAAAACTTACTACGATGATTCTAGATTACTATTTCCAAACCGTGTCGTTTTAGTTTTGTGTTTGTTCCAGGTGTTCTTGATTCTAAATGGAACCCAAGCCAGCGGAAGTAGCTTGTTTTTGGGAAGGGAATATTATAGAAGAATATTGTATGAGGCCGTTTTGCTTCGAAGGGTGAATGCATGGGTGCTTTTGCTGATATTAAGCTTTGTACACCAGTGTTTGCTCAATTTGGCTATTTGCCACAAATGAGAGTATAAATTGAAGTTGCGATATCTGCGGTGAAAAGGAGATCGGTCCAAGTAAGCTGCCTGAGGTACCGACCATTGTCGGAGAGGACCTGGCGGATGTGAACGGGTAGTGAATCGGTTGCAGCTACTCGAGTATGCTTTGCACGTCAGTGTATGCTGAGCTCGATTGGAGGTTTTACCGTAGGCGGTACTCTCCTAGGGGGTGGTTAGCAATTTCACTTTAAAACAAAACCGCGGCCGGAGCGGATCCGGTAGTTTCTACGCTAAAGAAGCTCCAATACTCTGGGAGATAGAGTGGACTTATCTATCTAGGAAGTGCGCGGGAGATCGGACTGATGTATTTGGGCTTAGATAGCCCTTTGCGCGCGGCATACGGTCTGACGCTTAATGCAGACCCGACCACTCGGAATGGACAAGCGGGGAGCGAGGTTGTCCTGGGCCTTCGGGGCAGGGCTGCCTCTACACCACTGTTGCGGCAGTAACACCATTCTGTCGTATGTGGCGGTGCGTCAGCTCTCATCTTGAGAATCAAAACGTCCGATAAGGCCGAATAGGGTAGGTGCGGACGCTAAAGATCCTCATTGTCCTTTTTAGGACGACGCAGTATACGGGAAAGACTGTCGGAGTAGGCCGATCCTTAGCGAACTGTGAAGAAACGTTCTCTTAGAGGAGCACAGGGTATTTGAAAGGATGCGCTTTAGTTTGTGCAGCTCAAACGCTCGAATGTCAATAAAGGCCCACAGACAGTATCCTTTGCGCTCGAGGGATGAGGATATACGATGCACAACGCGAATCACTTGCTTAGAAGGGGACTGTTCAGGTAAGAAATTGAACTGATTTTCTGGGAGAAGATTGGATGCGTTGAATGTCGGGATTATTCGTTTGAGGACCTTCTCGATTAGTTTTGAGAAGAGGTGGAGTGACTGGACGCTAGGAAGAAGCATTATGGGCGGGTTATGGAAATGAGAAGCGGGCGGTGCAGAATATACTGCAGTAAAGGTGAGAAGTATGATGCCTTTCTTATGGAGTTCTAGGAGTATCTGGGCCGTGATAAGTACACCGGATTTAGTACATCTGCAATCGAGCCAGGTATATTCTACTTTTAAAGGAGTGTCTGATTTTGGAGGGAGGAATCTGAGAATAATGTTGAAAACATTAAAGCTAACATCTTATCCCGGGCTATGCACTTTCAGGCCACAGCTTCATCATCCCTGACATATTCCTGACAGTGTTCTTGTAATTCTCTTTTACTTTATCGTCTCTTAGCTCTAAGCAGTCTGAGCTGAGGAAAAAGACCAAAAGAGTTGAAAGACAATAAATTTTCAATATTTTCGAGGTTCTCAAACTTTAAAAATGTTTTGATAATTGGATTTTATAATTGATTAAAAATGTTTTCACTTTGACTAATGAAGCTTGACAACAGTTTACATTAAAGTATTTTTAAAGTGTCGATTTAAACAGCGACTATATTTAAACGAGCCAAAGCTTATTTGACTGGGAAACGCTGGTAGTTTGTTATCAAAGCTAATTTAAATTTAAGATAGAAGAAAATTTGTTAAGTTAAAAACGGACTTGGTTAATTAGAAATAAATAATCCTCCTTGAAAAACGCCTTTTCACCTAGAATTTCCTGAAATGTTAGCAGGTCTAAAAAACAGAACGGAGTACAAAAGTGGAAATAACCACTCTTCATGTCGAATTTAAATAATTTCAAAAGCCTCTCGAAAAGTTCAAACCCTGAAATGGGGTGGGAAAAAGAGAGTACGGGATGTTTACGTAGCTGTGGCCCTTGGATATTTCCCAACTTTCTTTTCTAAAGGAAAGCAATTCAATATAATAAAAACGGCAATTTTAATAGAAATAACAATTTAAAAAATACCCGTAAATCTTTTTCAAATTTCTTTCATACACAATTGTATATTTTGTTGTGAAACTTATCTTAATTATGTCCTAATTTAAGAAATATTATATTTTAATATTTTAAAAATCACAGCTATATGACAAGATGTTCTAGTGTAAAAACAAGTTCTGGTGATAGATGGTCCAAAGTGTACTTGTTTTAAAAAACATAATAAAATCTTTAATACAAATTCATAATTTTCAAAAAATGGAGTAACAAACACCTTGAGAATATTTTGGTTGGCTGGGCACAAAGGAATTCTAGGTAATGACCAAGCAAACTGGCCAGTGGATGATCTGTAAGATCATTTATATACTTAGAACCTACAATTGGGTAACCAGATCAAACGTAGACTTCCATCTCTGAATCAAAAAAGGCAAAAAAAAAGTAAATGAACTCAAGAGGTGCGAGACATATTAAACTCATGGTTAAAGAAACCTTACCAAAACAGGTGAACAAATTGCTACACTTTGAGATCGGGAAAAGACTGTTTACAATCAAAGTATATTTCTGCCTCGTCACGCCGGACCTGGTGTCGTGAGGTTGGGGTTAAAGGATATGTGGACAAAATGGCAGTTGACTAACATCGAAAGCTAAGGTTAAAAAAAATTGCTACAGTCATTTAGGGTAAAATTCAAAAAGTGGTAAGGAAATGCCAGTAATTGTCATCCGAGAAAACACACACTTAACTGTGACCCCATTTAAAAGTTAAGTTGCTCGAATGCAAAGCATCTGCTAGGGTACCAGCAAGGGGTGAATTTAAGGCGATCTAGTTCTAGGAAGTTTTAGAAGTCGTTCCAATCCATGGGCTCCCTGTGACACTCACTTCGTTCCGACCCCTTATAGGTCAAACAGAAGTCAAGTAAATAAGTACTTGAAATGTTATCATCAATGAATTTATCTCGATGGAGCAATGCTTTCAGCTGCTTTTCGCAGTTTCCGTGGGATAGACTTCATGAACTTTACCTTATTTCGTTCATTTCGGTGCCGTTGGTATTATCCGTTATTGGTGTTATACGTATTATCCGTTTTGTGGTCAATATGTAATAGTGACCGTTAATTAGTGATTATTTAAAGAGATGCGGTTTAGTGTGATGTAGGTTTAGAAAAATACTTTCGTTATCGTGCCGTTTCGATCTTTAATTTGTTGAAGTCGTGAGGAACTGTCAAGGATGGGATAGTTTAGAAAAACAGCTTTTTCATATTTTGCCGACGTTTCGACCTTTATTCTGGTCATCTTCAAGGCATAGAGTGTGATGCTATTCTTATGGTGTCATATTGGTGTTACCACAACATTTGCCCACACTAATATGACACCACAAGAACAGCACCTCACTTTATGCCCTGAAGATGACCCGAATAAAGGTCGAAACGCCGGGGGAGAAAATTAGGAAGGTGTTTTTCCGACAAATTATGAGATAACAGGCCACTAAGAAATACATGTTTCGATCTTTATTGAGATCATCTTCAGAGCCTGGGATTTAAAAACTTTAAGTTACCTTAAAGAAATACATATAACATATGAATATGTATTTCGATCAATAATGGATCATAAAATTGATATCGATGGTTAGGGATGGATAGTACGCACTATGATCTAATGATTTGTTTTTCTGAATCTCTACATCAAGATAGACTGGCATATAGTTACTACGGTGGTTTTGTTACTTGGTCGAAACCGATCTAACTTTTTGATTGAAACGAATAGTCATATCAGCCATTGATCGAAAAGCGATACACCCCAAAAGACCCGGTAAAAATTTGAACCAACGGCAGTCAGAGATCTAGTAGTTTTTCCAAGAAGTTGATTCAATTAAATTGACCTACGGGACTAGAAAAAGTAAATTAAGGTAAAAGCTGAACTGCTTGAAAAAAGCAAACCTCTACTTCATATATGAGAACATCATCATAGAAATATTTTAGAAGCTTGTCTCTTTCATTTATATATTAAATCATTACCGACTAATCCTTAATTCAACTATACCCACAAAATGCAGCAATGTCTGTGCAAAATTCTAATTTGTGATATCCTGATGACTGGGAAAAGGGGTGGAGACGTTTAACTGTTAGAAACCACTGTCTTAAGAATTAAGCACGTCTATATTGGGCCGATTATCGCGAATTATCCTCGTGTGTAAGCCAGGATTTGTGTTCTACCATTCTCCGATTATCGGGTTTCAACTTGACACCACAACCTTTATCAAGATTATTCGGCCATAAACACTTGTCCGTCAAAGGCTCTAGCCTAACAACGTTAATTAATTATAACTTAACGTTAACTTGTTAAATGGCAAAAAGGCAGAAAATAATTTCGAAAGGTGATCAAGTAGCGACTGTGTTTGTTAAGTCCTCCCCTCTGATACACTGAAGGCTGAATCAATAAAGGTCAGGGATTGATATTAAAAGACAATAACAAGTATGACTTAAAGTTGAAAAACTCTTTCAGGTGGTGAAAATTGTGTTGTTGTTGATGATGTTAATAAAGGTTGAATGTAGACTAGAAATTTTTTTTGTTCCCCATTCTGGCCTATTGTACTTTCCTAGTTCCTTAGTTCAGCCAAGCGATCCTTTTCGAAAGAAGAACTAGACCATTCACTGCCGTTGGTATAGTTCCTTTCCTTGGGTTTTCTTTGTTAACCCAGATAATGCCTGATGATTTGGGTGGAGTTTCTTTCTCCTCATTGCATAACCAACAAATGGGTTCATCGTTGAATTGTATGATTATTCAGAAATCGTGAGATGCGGTCTGGTGTGATGTAGGTTTCAGAGAAACATTTTCTTTATCGTGCCAACGTTTCGATCTTTATTGAGATCATCTTCAGGGCCGTGGATTTACAAACATTGTTTAAATTTAACAAATACAAGTAGGATGTGGAAAAAAGTGAATTTATACAATGCAAAAAATATATCTTTTTTTATATTCAATCAAAGTATTTCTATTCACTCAAAGTGATTGTTTTCTGCGTACTTTGATTGAATATTAAAAAAATATATTTTTTGCATTGTATAAATTCACTTTTTTTCCACATCCTACATGTATTTGTTAAATTTAAACAATGTTTGTAAATCCCAGGCCCTGAAGATGATCTCAATGTTAAAACCCACATCACACCAGACCGCATCTCACGATTTCTGAATAACCATCGACTAACGGTCACTAATCAACATACATTTCTACGTTGAATTGTATGTTGTATTCACTGATTTCGTGGTTCGTTTGACGAATTAATATATTACAATTAATTAAGGTTTTTAGTTGAGATACAAACGTCAATGGGACGAGCTGGATTCGAACCCACGATCTTCGGCTTGATTCGCCGCTGCTCTACCACTTGAGCTATCGAGACCTCGACCCACTCGGACACCAACTTCCATCTCAACCGTACCTTTTGAATTTTTCCGCTTTTTTGCCATTTTTAAAATTCAAAAGGTGCGGTTGAGATGGGAAGTTGGTGTCCGAGTGGATCGAGGTCACGATAGCTCAAGTGGTAGAGCAGAGGCGTATCAAGCCGAAAATCGTGGGTTCATATCCCGCTCGTGCCATTGAATTTTTTATCTCAACTAAAAACCTTTATTAATTGTAATGTATGTTGAATGTTGATTTTTCCTCAGATGGCAATGACCGGTAAATCGCCTTATCCACTCCTCTGAGATTAACCATCTCTAACTACTGAATTAAGCTGGCCAGACTTGGTGAGGGTTGTTTTACCATAAGCGTCATAAGTCTAGCACCTATAGAGTTTATCCTGTTTAACTTTTGACTCTCGTTAATCTTTTCTGAGATGGACAGTTCTGTGTTTGTTTTTGTCATCCCAAGGATAGGTTCAAGGCCAATATATGGTCTTGAAGATCCTCCTCTGAAAAGAAAAAAAGTCTTAAAAATCTTCTCTCTAAACCAGTGCTCATTCTTGTACCAAATTAGGGAATCGGGTGCATAAAAAGTATTGCATTCGGTAAAATTACGTTTTGGCATTTCATATTCAAAATATTTTTAAAAAATAAGAACCGTAAACATTGCACCAAGAATAACTGGCTTAACCGTAGGAAGCTAGATCATTTTTGTTTTCTCCTAAGCTTACCCGGCTAGGAATATGATATATACACAAAAAGCTTGATTAATTACAACTGTAAATGTTAGACTAACAAATTTTAAAACTAAACTTCTATCTAAACAGTTCATGAGCAAACTTTCACAAATAAAAAACCGACCGACTTACTTCACCCTGCTTACATCCCTGTTCGGTCAATAGCACATTTTGGGCAGGAAAGTCACTTAAAAAAATCAGTGTAAAATAAAAATGCCTGATTTTCAGCCAATGTTTTGAACTTCGTAATTTAACTACTTTTTTTTAAGTTCGTCAGATGTTTTGATCTCTTATTAAATATATTAATTTTTATGATTAAATGTTTAGCGGTTTAACCGTCTCTGATAATTCTGGTTCGCATTTCTCGGTTTACGTTTATAATAATTTATAACAGATGCCATATGAACTCACGACCAAAGATAATAAACAAAAACAAATATAATTTTTTTTCTTCAAAAAGTAGGAAATATTTTCGCTGATAAAATTAAAACCGCTGGCTCATCACGTTGTGAATTTTCTGTGATAATTAATGGGATTAATAGAATCCTGTGACAAGTTGGCGTTATGCTCCATTTGGAGATTTCTGAGGATTGATGGATGGGTGGGGGCGATGCGGAGTATGCACCATGAGGGTAAGCCGCAATCACTCCGCCGCACAGCCCCCAGGACCTCCGAGAAGAAAAATTGACGATACTTACAGAAAATAACTATTTAGAACTGCCACCGGGAACTGCCCGTCCCCCCTGAAGCCAACACCAAACTGTCATGAATTTTCCCATTTTTTTCCGTGCTTTATTTCCTTTAGCCTCCCAAAGGCTCACTGAGTTATTCGCGCGTTAGGGAGGAAGCAACGTGACTCGTAATTTGACGGAGGAAAAAAGAGACGTAAATGTTTATTTTCTTTAGTCCTACTAGTACCTCTGGTAAAAAGGAGCAATTAAGTAAAATAGAACAATACAAACCAAAGAGAAAGATAAATCGATAGAAAGAAGGGTGAAATGGTGTGATGAAAGAAAAAGTCAGAAATAGACAGTACGAAGAAAAGTGAGATAGATAGAGATATAGATAGATAGATAGATAGAGGGAGTGGGAGAGGGAGAGGGTGAGGGAGAGAGTGGGAGAGGGAGAGGGGGGGAGAGAGAGAGAGAGAGAGAGAGAGAGAGAGAGAGAGAGAGAGGGCAGAGAGAGAAAGAGTGAGTTTGTTTGAGATAGAAAGGGAGGGAACGAGGGAGAGAGAAAGGGGGAGATAGAAATAGTGAGTGGCAGGGAGAGAGGGGGAGAGCGCGAGAGAGAGGGGAGGGAGATATATAATGAAGGGGAGAGAGCGCGAGAGAGAGGGGAGGGATATATATAATGAAGGGGAGAGAGAGAAAGAAGAAGTGAAAGAGAGAGTATAGCAAGAGAAGCAAAATTTAATAGAAAAAAAGAGCACCAAACATAAGACATAGGAAAAAAATTCAATAAAAAAATCAATCATGAGGCAAGAATGTAGAGGAATTTAATGAAGACGTATAAAGTACAGTAAAATTACAGAATAACATACAAATGGAGAATTTAAAAAATAATAAAAGCATGGTTAGCGTGATTGAGTAGATGTTGAACATTTATCAAAACAGAACAAATATCAAATCTCAATATAACGAAAATTAAAATTGAAAATAATAAAAGAGAGAAAACATTCGTTTGTTTCCTTTTCCTTAATGGTATGTTTTTTTCTATACTGGATCTGTGGAGCGAAGGTTAACGAAATTTTAATTTTTTAAAAAAGGTTTTCGAGACCTTCTATCTCATACTAAGGATTTTTCTAATGCAAAGTGCCATTATAAAATCGAGCAAACCTAAACTGTCGCATGGTCTCAAAACCGTTTCAAAAATAAATGGCGAAAAAAAATTGTTGATTGTTTATCAAGCTTTCCGACGAGAAAACAAATGTATTTAAGATTTTTTGCCACTGCACAATTGCACAATTAAACAGAAGACAAACATTTTGAGTGAGTAGAAATACTTTGATTGAATATAAAAAATATATATTTTGCATTGTATATTCACTTTTCCACATCCTAAATGTATTAGTTAAATGCAAACAATGTTTGTAAATCCCAGGCTCTGAAGATGATCTCAATAAAGATCGAAACGTTGGCACGACAAAGAAAATGTTTTTCTGAAACCTACATCACCAGACCGCATCTAACGACTTCTGAATAATTACTTTTACCACTGTTGACATTTTGAAAATATTTTGTATACGGTTGAGATGCATTTGATCGATGTGTCCAGTGGCAAATTAACAAGGAAAAGATTGGAGGAACTTTAACTTTTAGTACAATTGTCATTTAAGTATATTTTATTCAGCTCGCGATTGTTGGTGCAAAGTGTAAACAATTCACAAATTCCCACGACAGTGTTATTAGTACGTTACAAAAATTGTCGCGGGGGGGGATAACTTCACGGCAATTATCTAACTTGATATTGTTCAAAGGCGTGTAGTGGTGTGAATTTAATTAAAGCGGCTCGTAGGTTTTTGCCTTTCCACGAGGTAGTCCACACCTTTGTTTGGAATTAATTGAATTGAAGACTAATTAAAACAACAGGGAGAATTGTTGTTCTGCCAGAGGCGAAATAATTTTGTCGTTCAAAAAAATAAAAATAAGAAGAAGGAAAATATCATTTCAAGGAAATTTTTGAAAAATATTAATTAAATTCCTCTACTCCGAGGGCGGACGGATAAAAACAAATGCTTTTTACATTAACATAAAATCAGTAAAAAAAAAAGCATTACATTTCCATAATTAATTATTTAAAATAATTATTCTTATTCTAAAAATATATAAAAATAAATTTAGTAAATTAAAAAATAATGTTGAATTTTTTGGGAACATGCAAAATAAAATATAAATTTAAAAAAGAAACGAAGTGAAACTAGAAAAATACAGATTAATCGATGGAGGCGAAACAGTCTATGCTAAGACCTCTTTCACCATCCTTCATCGTTGTATAATTTGTTTTTTAAAAACTGTTTTATTTAAATTTTCGATGACTGATTTTCCTTAATTTTCCCCAATGAGAGACGATTTTGTTGGTCGAGGTTCACTGATACTCACGATGTCTTTCTATCAATAAAAAATCATGATTTCTCATAGGGGATGCAGGCTGTCGCGTAAGGAACGCGTAGTATGGCATTAGTCAAGGATGCGTTCTCAGCCCATTGCTGTTATCCATTTTTTATGGTCCCTCTTCCGTATGTCCTAAACAATGGCCAAGTTTGGAAACGGTGTTGGGAAATATTGAGTTGGGGATCGGACTCACTAGTCACATCAAAGGAGGCCAATATGCGCGAACAATGTGCAGTGGATATGTATCGTATGCACAGAATGGGCCAACATCGGTCGGCCATTATTGTTTCCAACCATGTTTCTATGAATAGCATGTAAATAGCAATTATACAACCTAGCTAAACACAAAGATGCAGGATGGATTTACTCGACCTCGATATCCATACGGCACTGGAAAAGTAAGCAACTTTAGGCCATTGATGTCATGAAGCCATGCTGGCTCAATCTTGGGCCAAGACCTTGGCCTGCTTGGTATGGTGGCCAAATTTGCGTGGATGACCAATGCATTGGCCTATGTTGGCTCATAGTTTAAAGAAGCCATTATAAATTACCTTTCTGATGTCCTAGATTTTTGGTATTCGGTGCTCTAATGCCTTAATTAAGTGTCTTATCTACGGTAACAATATAGTCATCTTGGCTAGGTCACTTTCCGCCTTCCAGAGGAACGATGCCTCATTGGAAAATTATTGCCCTCAATCAATTTAAAAAAAAAAACAGTTTTTTTTATAGAAGAGGCAGGCTGACTGGGTATCATGGTTCTTTCATGTCAAACGCGTTGGAAACATCAACAGATACTCTCATCTTGTGTTCTTTAGGAAGTTAATTGAAAACAGAAAACAGATTAAAGATAACTTGTTCTGGTTCAAAACGCCCTATACCCCTGCCCATGATTGTAATCTGAACTTTTTTACCCTCTGCCTGTTCCGTCGGTCCTGGCTTCTCTTACCTTTCTCCACCCGCAAACTCCTTGTATCTTCCCTTATACTTCCCTTCTTCGATTACAGCTGTGTGGCATACGGTGGTCTCTCGGAGAGGGAGAACGCGCGATTGAAGCGTATTTTCAATTGTTGCGTAAGATTTGTGTACGGCACCCCTCGGGGATCCCGGGTGTCGGGGTTGTATTTCCAACTTTCCTGGCTATTCCCCTCCTTCCGTGCCCAGTATTTCCTAGGTTGCTTTCTTTTCCAGTCCATCCACACTCGTCGTCCTCCTTATATCATCCAATCCCTCCAATTCAACTCCTCACATCACACCCGTAAAACCCGCTCATCCCCAATCGACCTTATCCTTCCGCAACATACAACCCATACCTTCGAAAGATCCTTTCTGATCCGAGCCCCTAAACTCTGGAACTCCCTTCCCCTATCTATTCGTCACGCTGCCTCCTTCTCCTCATTTAAATCCCATCTTTATAATCACCTCCTCTCCCTCCAAGCAGAGACCTCACGATAACATTTATTATTTTTGTCTTTGTTTAATATACCTCGTAATTTTCTCTTCTGGCCCGCCTTACTGGCATACATTGTGCCACGATTTCTATCTATCTTTTTTTTCCTTTTTTTTTTTTAATTATGTGACTTCATAGAAGGTTATTATATTTTGTCTCATGTAAATTATTCTAAGGGGACACCAGTCCCAGAATAAAGTTATTTTTCTTCTTCTTCTTCTTCTTATTTTACGAGAGATCATATCAACTCTCGGGACGTAGGTGTTTTTGAAAAAATTTATGTCAAGTTCGAGTATACACTACACAGGGTGTCTTTTTTTAGATGGCAAGGTTGAATTTCTATTAAACCAATGATGCTATCAAAAAGAGAAAAAAAATGCGTGTTTAATGTTTTTTAGTCTAGTTTCAAATTTTTACCCTTTTTTTAGAGAAAAATTATACAGGGATACCTCCAGTTCAACTTCAAAATTTCAAACGTGACCTTATAAATCCTGACAGGTCGTTTTAAAGGATTTTTTAGGCTGAAAAGAATGGTGCAATCGGATTTTAATTTGCTAAAAAAATGACAGAATTATGTCAAAAAGTTTGAAAAAAAGCATTTAGTTTATTTCGTTGTTAAGTCCAAAAATTTGCTTCTATACTAACTTTAATTGCCTTTATTGTTTAGATTCGTCATTGTTTGTCAAACTGAAATGAAAATTGAAAGGAAATCATCATTCCTGGAAGTAAATAAATTTTACAATAGTCCCTATTTGTTATATTCAGTATTGCATTTGAAATGAACCAAAGAGAACATTTTTCCGATCAACAGCGAGTTGATATGTATGACTGCTTTATTGACAGTGGTGGTATTGCGCGTCGTATCGTGCAGTCGACATGTGCACCCAGAAATTTCCCGATTGGCCCAGAGTAAACCACAAAACGTTTATTCGTGTTGCTCGCAATATGAGGAGATACGGATCAGTTGTTCCATCACCAAGAGACCGTCAGCGTAATTTCGACGAGGAGGTGAATATTTTACTGTGTGCTAGCGAAAATCCGAATTCTATCTCCGAAATTTGGAAAAGCTTGAGCTTTTTTGATTCAAAAAATACAATTAGAGATTCCGGACTTACAATTTTAAGTCGTATCGCTCTCGTGTTGTCCAGGGACTTGGGGACTCTGATTATGACAGGCGTCTAACGTTCCTTGCACAAATGTCGATTTGGGGAGGGTGAAGGAAACTCCTTTCAAACATCCTCTGGGCTGATGATTCCAAATTCACCTGTTATGGCATACTAAACGGTTGGAATTTCGTACTCTTGTCATCATCAGGTTGTTCACAGTATTAGCATTTGCTTTGGACCTCTCGGAATTAAATTTATTGGGCTTTATTTCTACGAGAATAATTTAAGCGATGCTAAGTTCCTCAATTTGTTGAGGGAGGTTTTACCGACAGTACTAGACGTTGTTCCTCTGGGATAACGACAAAGAATGATTCCCAGCTTGATGGAACCCAGCACACAATTTTTTGCAGATAAGCCGTTATTTGAATCGTCAATTCCGGAATAGGTGGATAGGACCTCATGTCCTCCTCGGTGACCCGATTTTTTCTGTGGGGCCATTTAAAACACATTGTCTACGCCAATCATAGCCCATCAACCTAAGTTGAAGAACTTCGACATAGGATAGAAAATGTCAATCCATCTCCCCTGCCTCTATCGCTTTGAGCAGCTTGAACGGTGGTTAAAAAGAGGAAATCTTTGTATCTGTAAAGCAGGCAATTTGAATATGAAATGTTACTAACAAATAGCAAACCAAATGTTTTTTTCTCAAACTTTTGCCATAATTTTGTCATTTTTTGTCTAATCTAAAAATGTAAAATCCGATTTCACCATTGTTTTCAGAGTGAAAGAAAATTTTAAAATGCTGGGTTAGGATGTGTAGGGTCACATTTGAAATTTTGATGTTGAACTGGGCCTGAGGTACCCCTGTATAATTTTTTTTTTTTTTCAAGAAAACGTAAATATTTGAAACTAGGCTAAAAAATAGTAAACACTTTTTTTATACCGTCATTTTTTCAAGAGAACCCCGGGCCATCTAAAAAGGAGAAAATGTATACATATATATATTTTTTTTTTGCACATGCAGCAATAAATTAAATATAATAATTTAAAATTAGTATTCTTAATTTTACTTTTGTAGTAAACCGAATTTTTCCCCAAACTTTTTGCCATAACTTCATCCTAGTTTGAACAATGTAAAATCAGATGCACCATTGTTTTCATAGTAAAAAACCCATTATAATGTTGTGTGAAAATGTAATGTATAAGATCGTATTTGCAATTTTGTTGTTGAACTAGGCCTAAAGTATATATGTATAATTTTTCTCCGAAAAAAGTAAATATTTGGAACTACTCTAAAAAATATTAAGTATTTAAATATATTCACTACTTTCGTGGTCCGCTTGACTAATTAATATCTTTCAATTTATTAAGGTTTTTAGTTGAGATAAAAAAGTCAATGGCATGAGCGGGATTCGAACCCACTATCTTCGGCTTGATACGCCGCTGCTCTACCACTTGAGCTATCTGACTTCGATCCACTCGGACACCAAGTTCCCATCTCAACCTCACCTTTTGAATTTTCCCTCCTTTTTGCCATTTTTGAAATGTCGTGTAATCTATTTGATTCTCGGCGACAAATAAAATGGCCATGGAGAGCTTTTAGTGAAGGTATACTTCATTCAGACTTAAAAACTTGAAAAATGGCAAAAAGGAGGGAAAATTCAAAAGCTGGGTTGAGATGGGAAGTTAGTGACCGAGTGGATCGAGGTCACGATAGTTCAAGTGGTAGAGCAGCGGCGTATCTAGCCGAAGATCGTGGGTTCGAATCCCACACGTGACACTGACTTTTTTATCTCAACTAAAAATCTTAATTATTTAAGTATATATAAATTTTTTTATATATTTTTTATAGGTCATTGGTTCAAGATAAATTCAGCCGCGTCATCTAAAAAGGACAACCTGTATATATATACCNTCAAAGTGTTTGTCTTCTATGTAATTGTGCCATTCTTGCGTGTCGTGTTGAGAGGGCAATCAATGTAATTGTAAGCAATAAATCTCATCTTACGTCTAAATATATATATATATATATATATATATATATATATATATATATGCATTTTTCCAAAGATAGCAATACATTAAATATATTAAAAAATTACTACGCTTTATTTTCTTTTTGTAAATAACGTTCTTTCTTCATTCCTTCAAATTTTCTTAAAATTAGTTGTGTCACGATAAAACACTTGTTGTTCACGCAACATAATCAGTGAGACGATACAAAGTCATTTTTTGTTCATAACAGTCTATTTTAAAAGTTCGCCCCTAACCGAATTTTCCCGTAAATTATCGGTTTCTTAGTTATATGAAAATATTTGACCTGGCTGATTAAGCTGAAGGGAAAACAGAAAAAGGCATTGGGTTTTCTCCAATTGAACACTTAATGTTTAACCAAGTTAAACAACTTCTCTTTTTTATGTATATATTTATACAAAAATAACTGTTTTTCTTATTTAATTTATTTTTAATCTGTATGTAAACGAATACAAATTTATATTAACGTATACAATTTATTCAAGCCTTGGGCAAAAATAATTCCCTTCCTGATTCAGGACTGGATTGCACATTCAATTAAACAAATCCGCGATAGTACTGTTGTCGCACTAAATATCAATAAGACGACGACAAATATGTGAATTGATTCTTCAGGAGGCTCAATTTGAAACTTTTTCTAAAATAATTTTTTTATGAGAATAGGTCAGATTCGGTTGACACATGAATTACCCATTACTAATTTTTAATAAGGTATCCCTTATGCAGAGAAAGGTGGCTCGATGTGTCCCACATAGTCGAAGCGTGTCCTGCCTTGGCTCGCTACAGGGCGCGAGTAGGCATGCCGCTAGATTTAAAGAGGGTTCTCGGACACAACAGCGAGTTTTAGGGTCCCCTTTCTTTCTGGGTTTTCTGAATGACAACATTTGCCTTTATGGAACGTAACAGAAGACCCAATATGAAACACACTGAATGGTTGAATTGACTTCAACCGACCCATTAAGACAAAAATTATACAAACAGTGATAAGGGCATTAAAGGCACATGTTTAATAATAAATAATAACACAAACAGCAGGAATGATTGACCTGATTCATAAAAGGGAAGTTACTTTCCGAGTCACGCACCGTCGGGTATGTAAATTAAAATGAAATTCTTCAAAGCGCGGATATTGCTGAAACAAATCTCTTCAAATAATTAAAAGTATTTCGATGATGAAAGAGAATCATATTGTATACAAAAAAAAACGTTTTTATTAAAAAAGACCTTTTTAAAACGAAAATGGAAATTGTTTTGAAATAAATTATATCTCTCATTACATTTCAGAACAAGGAGAAACTCAAGAACTTAATAATTAGTTCGTTACGTAAAATTATAACGGAAGTGATAAAAATGTTCATTAATTTCAAAAGATGAATATAGCCCTGCAAAGATCTCGTAAAAATGAATCGAAAAATATTTCAAAGGGCTGTAAAATATTATTTTTCCATTAACTCTCTGCATTTTTCATTCTCAATCAGACAACTATCTTTTTCTTTCCAGCTCTCTACCACTCGTTCTTAAGTTTTTAATAATTTTGGGTCTTTATTTGTCAGCAGGACCATCAATTTTCTTTCACCTCACTCTCGCCCTCTCAGGGTGTGTATGTGTCTTTCCCTCTTTCTCCCTCACTCACTCTCTATCTCTCTTTCAGTGTGTGTGTGTGTGTGTTTATATACGTCTGTTATGGTATCTACCAATTTATATCAGCCTTGTACCCACTCACTCTATCTTTATGCCTCTCTCTCTCTTTAAGTGTATTAGTGTCTTTCTGTCCGTTATTATATCTATCTGTTATGGTATATCCCGATTTATCAGTCTTGCACCCCCTCCCTTTCTCTTTCTCTTTTCAGTGTGTGAGTTTGTGTAAGTCTGTCTGTTTTTACATCCATCTGTTATGGTATCTACTCATTTATCAGTTTTGTCCATCCCACTATCAGATTCTCTCTCTCTGTCTCTCTCTCTCTTTCCCTCCTTCTTTCACATTTCCTCTCTCCTTCATTTTTTCATTATTTATCCTTTTTCATTCATTTTCGAATTCGATTGTAAGAAAGGTCAAAATGAACTAAATCTGCGAGTATTTTATATAAAGCGTTTCAATTCAACTCAATTCTCTCTTTCTTCTTATCTTTATCACTTTCTCTCTATCTCGTTCTCTCCTTCATTCACTTGTGCTTTCGCTCTCTCTCTCTCTCTCTCTCTCTCTCTCTCTATCTTTCTCTCCTTTCACTTTTGCTCTCTCTCTTTCTCTCTATTTCTATCCTTCTTTCACATTTCCTCTCTCCCTCATTTTTTCATTATTGCTCCTTTTTCATTCATTTTCCTGGCATTTTCTCTCTCTCTCTCTCTCTCTCTCTCTCTCTCTCCACTTTTCAGTATTTCACTCTCTCAGTATTTTCTCTCTTTCCTTCTCTCAATTATTTTCCCCTTTATTAGGCATCCTTAAACTGCAAGACGTTACGTATATTCACGAATATTTAAACATAAAACAGCACAATATTTATATGAAAATTGTAAACATTTTAATGAAAATAATGTTAATGTCCGACCTTCAACCCAGTTGTTAATAACCAAAACACCTCCAAAAAAATTAACAACACTTTTTTACTAAGAACCATTAAAATCATGATTAATATACCATTAGCAAGAAAAAAACTTAGAAAATAAATTATTCAGAAATCGTGAGATACGGTCTGGTGTGATGTAGGTTTCAGAAAAACAATCTTTATCGAGCCAACGTTTCGATCTTTATTGAGATCATCTTCAGGGCTCAAAGTGTTTGTCTTCTATGTAATTGTGCCATTCTTGCGTGTCGTGTTGAGAGGGCAATCAATGTAATTGTAAGCAATAAATCTCATCTTACGTCTAAATTGTTTTACACTGTGTGAATGTTCGAGGTGCTATTCTATTGATAATCTTTTGTCTTGGTGAGAATGTACCATAATAATTTTTTTGAATTTGTTTATTTTTGTAAAATCGAACTCGATTTTAAGAAAGGTCAAAATGTCCTAAATCTGCGAGTATTGTATATAAAGCGTTCTAATTCAACTCAATTCTCTTTTTTCCTTATCTTTATCACTTTCTCTCTCTCTTCTTCTTTCACTTTTGCTTTCTCTCTCTCCCTCTCTCTCTCTCTCTCTCTCTCTTTCTTTCACTTTTGCTTTCTCTCTCACTTTCCCATTAACTCTTTTGGTGGATCTGTGTGTGTTTGTATATCCATCTACTAATTTATCAGTCTTGTCCTTCCCACTCTCTCACTCTCTCTCTCTCACTCTCTCTCTCTCTCTCTCTCTCCCCTCCCCCCACTCTCTCATCTACCTCTACATCCCCATTCCATTATATTACTGTTTCTTTCTATCCGTGTCAAAACGTGAATAAATGAATAAGAAGGGTGGCCGTGTCTATGTGTCTAAACTTACTAAATAAATCAGTTTTATTCAGTCAATTTAATTGTAAGCAATAAATTTCATCTTACGTGTAAATTGTTTTACACAGTGTGAATGTTCGAGATTCTATTCTATTGATAAGCTTTCGTCTTCGTGAGAATAACAGTGCTGACAAGTCACTGATCAACATGAATCGCAATTACTGTAAAAGCCTCTGAAAATGTAAACTTGGAATATAATCCTGGGATAAAACCACAGTTTATTAAACCTCGCTGTAATTATTTTTCTAATTAATATTATAATGCAGGAGAACTTTGAAACGAGACATAAAATTTATCGTTCTATCCAACTTTCCCTTTAAACTGGCGAGGGCCGCTTACCTGACATTATCACCAAAGCTCTGCATCAGGATCGTCGAAAAAACAGGTCGAATTATTACCCCAAAGATTACGATTAGTTAATATTAATTAAAGCTGGTGATTTACGGTTCAACTCATAAATTGAGATAAGGATGAGAGATCATTTAGATTTCAGTTTAGTTTTTTAAATAAAATGACAATCAATCATTTTCAAAGAACATAAAATTTGTTCTCGTATGTCGTATAAATTTAAAACCATGTAGCATAATTTATCTAATGATATATCTGCATATTTAATCCTGCTAGCATAATAATATTTCTATTATCTAATTGTTGATTAATTGACATCTTCTGCAGAGTTGTTTGTTAATTTTTATTTTTGTACACTCTACATTAAATTTACCAATACGACAAAAGGGATATACAAAAGCTATCATCAATTATGACAACTGAATTGATCCAAGCCATCATATTGACACCGTTGATATTTCGTCGTTATCCTAACCTGGTCTATTAACGTTTACACTAATATTTATTGTCTCAAACAAGAAACCTAGCAATAATGCAAAATTCGCAGTATGATAAACTGACAGAAGAAAAAATGATATGAAAAGATTTCTGCAGTCTTAGGATGATTTTAACTGTTTTGTAAGTATATAATTATTTTCTTTTTTGTAATTATGGATTTCTTTAATTTTTGCTAGTTTTATGTCTTTTTATCATTATTATTATTTATTCAGAGATCGTGAGATGCGGTCTGGTGTTACTTAGTTTGAGAAAAAATTTTCTTTATCGTGCCGAAGTTTCGATCATTATTGAGATCATCATCAAAGAAAATGTTTTTCTTAAACCTACATCACACCAGACCGCATCTCACGATCTCTGAATAATTATCGATTAACGGTTAAAATCATCCACCCCGGGTGTTGGCAGTCTGGGGCCAGACCTAGGTCCTACTAGTCCAACCACACAAATTGGGTCCAGATGCTATTTCAGTTATTCAATTAAGTGGGGCGCATCGAGCAACTTTTCTCCACATGCTGGAAACTTACCTGGGCTTGGCCAAAAAGTAAGTGCCTGTACAACCTCGCTTAGCTTATCCTTAATCGTGAGAGAATGACCCTTTTTTATGAGTCAGATCCGCCGAAGGCCACCTATCGACAGTGCTATAAGATAAGTGAGTGCTTCTCCGATCCGTCCCAACGACGCTGCCGCTTCCTTCATGTTTTTTATTGTGTCAGGGGGTGAATCCGGAAGTTGGGACGTCTCGGAATTAGCCACCTCTTCTGCTTCGTTACGCTCCAGACCGACGTACCCTGGAGCCCAGACAGCAACCCCCGTTTTGCCGAGTCGCTACTGACACCTTGGTCTTATCCTATGTTGCCTATAGGTCAGTTATTTCAGCCCATTACAACATTTCGAAAATCAAATCCATTCTCTCTCTCACGCATTCTTGAAAACAATCTTTCTTATCTGCAAACCAATTACTCAGGGTAGTAGAGTACTCCATGTTCATCATGACCGTTTACATCTATTCTTATGTGAGGGTGATGGAATACCCAATATTCGGCCATGTACACACCAATAAATACATTCACTCTCTACTGACGCTATGTACACAAAACTGTCAGCACTAAATGAAACGAAGCAACTCTGTTTCCTACAAAAATCGGGTGGCACTACATGCTCTTTGTATGGAGCCAATTTTAATCCTTAATAGGGTGAGTGTAACCCTTTTTCTACGAGTCAGATAGTCCCAGGGCAACCTATCGCATGTATGTTCTTGCACGTGAGAGCTTCTCTGATGACCCGGCCCACCGACACTGCTACCTTCTTTTCTTTTGGAAAAAATATTTTCTCAAAAAAAAAAAAAAAAAATACTACATACTACGGCAGAGGCCGTCCGCTGAAGAAAGACGCATGATAGATTATCAAAAATGTTATGTATAAATTACAATTAATTAAGGGTTTTAGTTGACATAAAAAAGTCAATGGCACGAGCGGGATTCGAACCCACGATCTTCGGCTTGATACGCCGCTGCTCTACCACTTGAGCTATCGTGACCTCGATCCACNTCAAAAGGTGGGGTTGAGATGGGAAGTTGGTGTCCGAGTGGATCGAGGTCACGATAGCTCAAGTGGTAGAGCAGCGGCGTATCTTGCCGAAGATCGTGGGTTCGAATCCCGCTCGTGCCATTGACTTTTTTATCTCAACTAAAAACCTTAATTAATTTTAATGTATTAATTGGTCAAGCGGACCACGAAATTAGTGAAGTTATGTATAAACATAAAATAGTAGTTAATTAAAACCAAAATATCAAATCGGCAAAAGTTAAATAATAACATAACTAAATTTTATGAAATGAGAGAAGACATTTACCCGCATTTTAACGAGAAATAAAAATTCAAAATAAACGTGATGCAAAGCATACATTTTTAATGACGTTTCCTATTAACAACAATAAGTTGATCTATGAAATAGAATAGAAAAATAATTTTTCCAGAAATAAGCTCTTTTTCTTGCCAATAGCACGGAATGCCGAAATATTTTATTACATCTTAAATTTTTGTTTTTAAAATTCAAAAGAGGTATAGAAATAACAAATGTTACTTTTTAACAAGTAACTGCAAAAATTACCCGGTCTCTGTTATTTTTATTTTTTTTGTATATTTAGATTTGTAATGGTATTTCAAAAACTGTAACGGATTCTCTAAACTTGGATTATTATTGAATTGATTTTTAGCTTCACTATTCAGTATTTTTTCTTCCTCTCTGGACCGCCTAATCTCGGGGGGAATTACCCATTACTAATTTTTAATAACGTGTCCCTTATGCAAAGAAAGGTTGCTCGACGTGTCCCACATAGTCAAAGCGTGACGTGCCTTGGCTCCCTACAGGGCGCGAGTAGGCATGCCGCCAGATTTAAAGAGGGTTCTCGGACATAACAGCGAGTTTCAGGGTCCCCTATTCCGCTTTTTAAAGGAATTGGGAATTTTTTATGCCTCTTTGTGTTGTATGAGTGAATGTATTTATTGGTGTGAATGGAAAGGGGCTGATGGCGAAGTAGCTTCTCCATCGCGTCTCAGGTTGATGTAGGAAATTTTATAAAATATCCCATCGACCCCAATTTAGATTATTAGTTTATTATAGAGAACAGGTAGATGGAGGAATATCGAATACTCCATCTACAAACAGTATGTGTGCGATCAATATATGTTGGTGTGAATTGTTCACTTGTCCACATAAAAATACCCCAAGTTTTATTTTTGATGCCAGTGAACTCTTAAGACGAAATAATTCAATTCCGAATGGAAGCGGACTTTTTGAACGAGTACAAAGTCAGAATCAACGACACCGACGAAAATAAATTGTAAATTTAAAAACCTTTATATATATGACATTGGATTAATTATTGTGCTCTAGAAATTTGGCACGGACTTTTCACGGTAGCGCCCATTGTCTTTGGCTTTGATTCCGACTATTCATGACTAATCCGCTAATAATAAGTGTCTGCTTCTACTACAAGTTTACTACAGCCTCGATTTAAACGAAATTAGGAAAGAACTGCGCAAAATGATGAAAGAAAAATATTTTAGTAAAGAGTGTCAAACACTAAACAACAGATCTTACAGTCAAAATGAGAAATAAATTTCAAAAATTCTTTAAATTAAAAGACATACATCACGCAGTGGAATTTTTTTTAAACTGATACCCTAGCAGAGAGTGGACCAGGGTACGGTGTCATGGCTAATCCTAGAAAAAGCAAAACGGACTAGCTCTCAAACGAGAAAAGTTCCGCACGAACTGAATCCACTCGGACTTCAAGCTGGAAACATGCCCGTCTCCCTTTCAAAATCCAAATGATTAACGCTTCGTTTTTCAAAAGGGCTGTCGCCCCAGACGGAGAGTGGATATACTGGATCAGACGGTCGAGGAGACAAGGCAAAATTTGTTTTCCCCTCGCAAACCCCCTTCTATTATTATTACTGCCGGAAATGAAACTATGGATTAAATTTTTTTAAATGAAATTATTTATTAAAACTGCCTTTTTAACTAAAACTAGCCAAACCATTAATTTTACAATATAGGGTGTTCGGCTACTCGTGTTACAAACTTTGCCAGTAGATACTACGTTCAAAATGGAACCAAAATGTCATTAACTATGGTCCGAATTTCAACTATTTCGGAGTTATTCCACTTTCTGATTTTTTAAGATTTCACGACCTTGCTTCAGACCGGTACAGTATTTATTGCATTCAGCATTGAGTCCATCAGAAACATATTGTCGTTTTTCTTTATTGAAATATTTTCACATGGTCAGAACATAAGCCCGAATATGTTTTATCTATTTTTCTAAAATTCTCGGTAATAAAGGAAATTCAGTACCCCCTAAATCCCAGATATTATATACCTTTTAACGACTTGCAGCTTTTTTCACAACGGACGGCTGAATGCTAGGGTCGAGTATCTCTAGTATATTCTTTGCTGACTCTAATATTTAACCATTCCACAAGTGACTGGTCCTGATTCCGTATCAGGTAACTTCAAACCCACTGCTTAAACTAATATAAAATCTGCTTCAGTTGGGATGCCGGCAGGTATTCATAACATCGAAATCATTCCAACATCCACGACAGTAAATACGAGATGTCATATTAACCCCCGGGGTGCCGGTGTTTTTGAGAATTTTTTTTTTTTAAATATGTCGGATTAGAATGCAGGACCATTGGACTCTAACCCCGGACTTGACCTTACAATGATAGACACCGTGTTCAAACGTAAAGCCACGAACAAACTTACCCGATGCTACGCCATGCGACGCTACCCGACGCCTTGTCACGTTTTTTTTTTTTTTTTTTTTTTTTTTTTTTTTTTTATAGCCATAAACCATGTGTAGCCATACCGCAGCCAACGCCCCGCGAACCGCCGGAACGGGGGAACCCATCCACCAACGGCACTGCACCCCCATGGTGGAGCAGTAGACCCCCACACACCAGCGGCCCCCGCGACGCCCGGCCGCAACCACAACCACCACTCGATTCTCCTAATGCTTNTCATGGAAACCGACGAAAATCTGGACAGTGGGGATCGCAGAGCGTCGGGTAGGTTAGCGTGGCATAGCATCGGGTAGATGTGCACAGGGGTAATGCAACCTTATGGAAAATCGGAGTTTGGATTTGCGTAGGGTAGCATCGGGTAAGTGTGTTTCTGGCTTAAAGCCGCGACCGATGCACCTAATTTAGATTATTATTCGGAACTCGTGAGATGCGGTCTGGTATAATGTAGGTTTCAGAAAAACATTTTCTTTATCGTGCCAACGTTTCGATCTATATTGAGATCATCTTCAAAATCCAACGTATAAAACATAAAACAGCAATATCCCACTGGCACTCTCAACAAGGCACACAAGAAAAACACAATTATGCAGAAAACAAACACTTTGAGTACCAATACTTTGATTGAATATAAAATATTTTTTTTGCATTGTATAAATTCTTTTTGTTCCACATCCTACATGTATTTGTTAAATTTAAACATTGTTTGTATTTCCCAGGCCCTGAAGATGATCTCAATAAAAATTGAAACGTTGGCACGATAAAGAAAATGTTTTTCTAAATCCGACGTCACACCAGACCGCATCTCACGATTTCCGAATAGTCATTGACTAACGGTCACTAAACACCACACATTTCTAATTTAGATTGTTACTTTTCCATAATTTTGGTCTGCCTATCCTGTCAGTTGCAATTCGCCATCCTCAGTGCTGGGTCTTGGGGATTTTTAAGAGTTGAAGAATCCTTATGTAGGATCGTTAAGGGTAAAGGGCGAAGTTATTAAAAGTTAGTTAATAAACTTAATAAGCCTCTAAATGTGTATAAAAATTCGGCATACATCTATTTTTTTAGGATTTAAAGAAATATCGCTTAACCAAAAGATGTTTATCAACTTATCAAAAAGTTAACTTTTTACAGAAAGAAAACAATATTACAAATTTTAATTTTTGTACTTTGATAATGATACAGTAGTTTTTAGTTGTACTTTTTCGAATTTCAGACGAATTGTAAGGTTTATACCAATTTATTCCATTTCTGAATGGCACGTCTTTTATGTTGTAGTGTCCAAAACGATAGATTCATTTGGTGACAAAATTGCTAATTAGGGCGGTGTTTTGCTGGTTTTCTTGTGGTTTTGTCCGGTCGGACGTTCCACGACAATTAACCGGTGAGCAAAAACACTTCTGCCCAAGGCATTATACGTGCTCATTAGCCGCCATTTGCTGAATTCTCCGTCCTCACTTTAAAAATATACAGGGTGAATTGCTACTCGTGCTACAAACTTCTCCAGTAGATTCTTCACCCTAAAATGAACAAAAAAGTTCATATTGTCCATGGTCCGATTCTCAACCATTTCAGAGTAATTTCGCTTTTTATCGATTTTGAAAGATATCACGTCCTGGCGTCGGAAAATCGTGATATCTTTTAATCTAAACATTTCTCTTAAAATCTATAAGCACCGTTGAAATCCCCGTTAATTTTTAGAGAGAATCAAAATCATAATTCCATTGAAATTTTTTAATTTAATTTAATGCCCATTTAGTATGTAATGCTTAAGAAGTTTACAAACAGCTAGAAGGTCAAGGAAGAAAGACCCAAACGTTTTGCCACCTTCATCTTCTTATTGAAAAATTAACGGGGATTTCAACGGTGCTTATAGATTTTAAGAGAAATGTTTAGATTAAAAGATATCACGATTTTCCGACGCCAGGACGTGATATCTTTCAAAATCGATAAAAAGCGAAATTACTCTGAAATGGTTGAGAATCGGACCATGGTCAATATGAACTTTTTTGTTCATTTTAGGGTCAAGAATCTACTGGTGAAGTTTGTAGCACGAGTAGCAAGTCACTCTCAAACATTAGCAATCCTTGAACCACCATTTTTTCTCTTTTTGTCATCAACATCTTGGTCTCACAACCACTAAATAAGAAAATGACGAGTGCGTTGGAAGCGTTATTAAATCAGGTAGTTTTCCTCAAATTTGCTGCCTTCTGAGACTAAAATTAGAAACTCTGGATTACTTTATACACTTTCCGATTTACACAATTTTCCACTCTTTTTGTAGTTCTGGCTGAAATAAAACACAAAAAATTAGCCCAAACATTTTGCCACCGTCATCTTCTTATTGAAAAATTAACGGGAATTTCAACGGTGCTATTAGATTTTCAGAGAAATGTTTAGATTAAAAGATATCACGATTTTCCGACGCCAGGACGTGATATCTTTCAAAATCGATAAAAAGCGAAATTACTCTGAAATGGTTGAGAATCGGACCATGGACAATATGAACTTTTTTGTTCATTTTAGGGTGAAGAATCTACTGGAGAAGTTTTTAGCACGAGTAGCAATTCACCCTGTATAAATAATTTTCCTATATGTGAACTATTCAGCGCATACAAAAGATTTTTTTTTGCTGTCACCAAGCGGCTCTAAACCGATAAATAATTGCAATCATGTGGTGTACACTACAAACAAAGGAGCGTATCGGAACTAATTTAAGTCGATTGCATTAATTTGATTTAGTTTGATAAAAATATACACTACAAATAAACGCACTCACTCTTTCTTTCTCGTTTTTTTCTCTCGCTCATTCGTCCACAGCCTCAGGACCATTCTATCCTCCCACCCGTTTCCTACATACGCGATATTTCTTCCATTATCTTTCCTTCTCCTTTATCACACTGTCATGGGAAATAAATGACCGTAGGGATGGGTTCGCCTCTAATAACCTTCAAAGTTGAAACTTTGCAAGTACGTAATGGCCAGAAATATTTCGCAATAAACTGAAAGATTTCTCTATGGAATAGCAGAATTTATCATATTGTTTTGTTTTTTAACATAGAGCTTTAACGGCACTGTTGTCCTTATACAAACGTTAAAATATTCTAAAGTTTCCAACTTAAAACTTGAAAAGTTCGATACTCTGACTTTCAATCATTCTGTCTTTCTTTATCTGTTTCTCCTTCTCACTCTCTCTCTCTCTCTCTCTCTTTCTCACTCTCTCTCCCTCTCTAAACCGACGAAAATCTGGACAGTGGGGATCGCAGAGCGTCNTATATATATATATATATATCGATATACGATATTTGACAAATTACAAAAAACTATTCTATTTGTTAAATATAAGAGAAAAATGAAAACATTAAACATAAGACAAAACAAAACATTGAAGTTCCAATTCATAGAACTGAAACATACTCCAACTCTTTGATGATGGTCTATCTATGAAAAAAAAAGTAAATTAAATACCATATTTTCCACAAATTTTCAAAGTCCTTTCTACTGTAAAACCTGATAATCAAAAATTCATCGATTTGTTCGGCTGATATTGACGTTTTGCCTTCAAAATTTGATGGTTTCAATCTTGTAAGTGGTTAAAAAAGAATTAAACATTTTATTGAATAAAATACGAAAATTGAGGTTATGTTGATTTTGGAAATTTAACTATAAACAACAACAATATGATAAATTGCAACGATCCAGGTCATCTGGTGGAAAACTTCAATATCTTCAGAAAGAATAGTTGATTTTTGAGTTCCTCGTACCACCTTTTACAATTGATCAAAATTTCAAAACATGTACAATAATTCATCTTCAAAGTTGGTAGATCCGTTCTGAACATTTTGAATTTTTCTTTCAGTACGAATAAATGGTAAAAAGATGAAAATTGAAAACATCCTCCAACTCTTTCTTAATTACCAGCATAAAGCTGTTTAATAATGTTCCAAATAGTATTTCTCCTGAGAGCGGTTTTCGTACTTTCAAAAGAAAATATCAAAAACATCTGATGGAAAATAGCTAAAACCATCATAAAATCATGTCAAAATAAATAAATTAATTTTATGTTTTATATTATGTGTTTTTGCATTCTCTAAATAATTATAATAATAATGAAAATTAAAAAATAATTGGTTAATTATATTAAAGTAATGTCTAACTAGCACAAATTCTTGTTAAAACTTTTATTGTTTATCTCTTTTTTTCTTTTGATGGTTACTCATTGATTTCTTACATGATAAATAGATATTTTCTTATATATTTAAAAACCAAAAATTATTGTGTTGTAAAATATTTTGTAAAAAATTAGTAAAACTACGTTTTTTCTTGTATTCTATTTGTAAAATAAATTGCAAAAACAAAAAGAGTCTTTACAATTTTGTATTGTGAAATATTTAGTAAAAAATTTGTAAAATTTTCTTTTTCTCTTGTATTCTGTTTGTAAAATAAATTGTAAAGACCAAAAGAGTCTTTACAATTTTCTATTGTGAAATATGTAGTAAAAAATGTGTAAAACTTTCTTTTTTCTTGTATTCTGTTGGTAAAATAAATTGTAAAAACCAAAAGCATCATTACAATTTTGTACTGTGAAATATTTAATAAAAAATGTGAAAAACTTCTTTTTTCTTGTATTCTATTTGTAAAATAAATTGTAAAGACCAAAAGAGTCTTTACAATTTTGGATTGTAAAAATATTTAGTAAAAAATGTGTAAAACTTTCTTTTTCTCTTGAAATCTGTTTGGAAAATGAATTGTAAAGACCAAAAGTGTCTTTACAGTGCATAAATTATTTGTTTAATGCAAAATATACAACTCACGTTAAGTGGAAGAGAAAAGTCAACGAGACCTAACTTTGCGCGGTTAAATAAAACTTTTAATCAATCTCCCCCCCCTCTCTCTCTCGCTCTCTCTCTCTCTCTCTCTCTCTCTCTCTCTCTCTCTCTCTCTTATTTTATTTCTAACCATTTATCTATCTTTCAATCTATATCTATATCTATATATTTCCCTTCTCCCTCTCTTACTATCTATTTCTTCCTTTCTTTATAGACAGAAAAAAAGAAATAGATAGTGAGAGAGGAAGAAGGGAAATATATAGATTGAAAGATTCAAATGATAGATATATAAATNATATTACCTGTACATACCTGTATACATATACCCACTTACTTTTTCTCTCACTCTATCTTTTTATATCTATAAAAATTCACAAAAAAAGATTGGTAAAACCTTACATTATTTCCGATATAATTGTGATTATATATTAAAAAAAAATAAAAGGCATTATCCCTGATCCTGATTTTTTTAGACAAAAATCATATGTGTATAACTTTATCTTCTCTTTATGCAATCAATTATATTTCTGCGGTTTCTTTTCAGGAACTGGACAACCATCAAACACATTTTATTTTAGTTGATTTTCAAAAAGAAAAACGAGACTGATGAGAGGAGATACCCCGAAATCTATATCAATGAGAAAATAAATGAAATGAAGAAAATGAGTTTAATGGTTGTTTAGTTTCTAAAAAGAAACCCAAGACATTCAGAAAGTTAATAACCAAAAAAGAAGAGTAAAACATGTTCATTTTATACTTCAATTCTTTCTTTTCAATCTATATATCTGTCGATTCATTTTTTGTTATCAAGACGCTCGTGTGACTGACTACATTGATTGTTAAAAAAATCAAAACTATCGGAAAGACAAAATTGAACTTCTTGGGCTGTTCGAATTGTTCGGCTTATTGCCAAAGCTGTTGGTGAAGTAAATGCTTCGGAACTATGCCAACAATTTAGTAAAAGGGGCCTCTCATAAGTTAAATCCAACCAATTTTCTTCAACGTATCGCCGTTTTGTCCCGTACGCCTTTGCCGATTCGACCAGGCCTTTCAAAACCGGATTTCACTGAAGATGAAAAATAGTGTTCTTTAAATTAAGGTTGAAGGATCGATGGCACCGATGTCTCGGGTGAAACCTCAATAGCATAGTCCACAATAGGTCTCCATTCGCAAGAACTGCCATTGTCCTTTCTGCAGGTAATGGGAGTATATAGGCGGCTATTGTTAAAAAATTTCAAAAATATTTTCCTTTCCTGGAAAAAGATGTTTTATTTCTTAGCGTTGTTACAAATAAAACAGAAATTCGCCACGGGCGTTCGGAGATGCCAACGGATTATTTCTAAGATAAACAGAAATAAAATATTTGTTATTTTATCTTTATCTTGTTCAACTCAGCACCGACTTAAATAAAGCGTATGTTTTTTAAAAAAAGCTGGCAATTTTCCCTGTGGTATTATTCCCTATTTCCTTAGGGCAGAAAACGTCGAGATTCCAATCTAGACGGGCAGAAGTGACAATTTCCTTCCAATAAAAAGCAGTGATTGGCAGAATAAGCCCAACCACTAATATGCTTCCCTTTCTTTCAGCTGTTTGCTGAACCTACCTAATATCGGCATCCCACACCGAGGTACAAATAAAAACAATCGAGCTTGGGTATTAAATAAAAAACGCTTATTTTGTTTTTGCGTTTAGAATTCCAAACCTAATAAACTCATTGGTTTAACTAAAGTTTAAATAAAACTAGATGGTGTCAAATTGACTTTTAATGTAGTCAGCATTGATTATTTTATACCTGCTTCCTGTGAAAGTACAAGTAAGCAAGGAACAATTCTTACCGTTTGAGTCAAATAGCAGCTTTGAATTTTTTTTTTCGAGGGTTCGCAACAGGATGCCGGTGTTTTTGAAAAAAGCCCATTTGTAAGTATGTCGGATTCGAATGCAGGGTCGCTGGATTCGAACCCGGGACCGTCACCTTACAGTGATGAGCTCCGTGTCAACGCCTAAACCGTTGCGGGCACTGACGCCCCCTTGAAATTATTGTCACGTATAAACAGAGATTTAAGAAAAGGTGATTCAATTTTAAACCAACTTCTGTCTTTAAAAGCCAAAGTTACCATAAGATGAACTTAATGTTAGCAAGAATTGGACATTCAAGCCGCAATTGTCTGTAGAAAAAATCACCCCCCTCTCTCGACAAGTGAAGGAACCGGAAGAAGTATCTTCCGCAAGAACTATTTATGAAAATTGAAACTCACATGGGAAGAACTGTTTAGCTATCCAAGATGAAATGCATGCGATTATGTGAATGTACCATGGAAAATCTTGAAGAAGGTTACACTTACAAAAAGAAAAAAAATCCTTAAGAGCGTTAGAACACTGAGATATCGCATCCAAACAAGTCAATGAATACAACCAAATTTTGGACATTTTGGTTGTATCCTTTGACTTGTTTGGATGCGATATCTCTGTGTTCTAACGCTTTTAAGGAAGTTTATTTTTTTAAATTAATATGATGCGCTGATGAGCTTTTTATTGGAAGGAAATTATCACTTCTGCCAGTCTAGATAGAAATCTCGACGTTTTCTTCCCTAAAGAAATAGGGAATAATACCACAGGGAAAATTGCCAGCTTAAAAAAAATACGCTTTATTTAAGTCGGTGTTAAGTTGAACAAGATAAAGATAAAATAACAAATGTTTTATTTCTGTTTATCTTAGAAAATATTATGATTTAATAATATGATGGATATCAAGGCATAAAATTTTTTTGGAAATGAAAAAGCAGGCAATCTTGAGAGGATCTCCAAGACCATTTACAGGATCAATATCAAATACAGATCAGCTAATAAAATAAAATTATTTCAGAATGGCTCATACCTAACGTAAGTGAATTGGGTAAACCTCTCCCCAAAGTAAAGTTAAAGAAGTAAGGTTAAAGAACCCTCGTCCAAACTAGCAAACATATTGCAAAGGTTAAGCAACTAGAGAGATTGGGCATTGGCTTCTGAGGAAATATCTTCAACAGCCATCATATTTTAATATGATGAAGAGAAAGAAACTGCCACTTTGGTTATCTTCGAAGAGAAGCAACTGCTCAATGTAGATAAATCCAAGATGACCAAGGGTCGCAGTCACTAATCATTTCCTTTATAAATGAAAAATAGAGTCAATTGAACTAAACTACGGATATAAATGTTATTTTTGCCTCCTTAGAGTTGGGATAGTACGGTTCTTCCTTCCTTGATATGCCACAGGCTTTCGATCGAGTTTTGAATTAGGGCTTGCTTTTTTTGCTCAAGGACATTCTGTACTTCGAAGCTACCTCACTATCGGTACTTACAGATAACTCTGATCCGGTCATTTTCACTAGAAACCTTCAGGAACGCCTCACACTATTGGTGTCATAGAGTGAAAAAAAAAGAATAAAATTTCACCCGGAAAAATCCATTCGCATAACCTTCATTCTCCGCAAAACGATCTCTCCTCCGGTCAAGTTCAATCAAATACCTCTTCCAACTGTGGACAAAGTGCAGTACCTAATCCTCATCCACGACTTAAACGGCATTAAGTTATGAAACTTACGTTCTTTCTGCACTCATTGATAAACGCTCTAATTTATCTCTCTTAAGCGAAAGACTGCTTTGTAATACCATTATGAAGCCTATATGGGCCTAAAGACAGGAAGTATAGGTTCAGCTGAACTCTCCAACATTCTCCGTATTCAAAGAGCCCAACCCATAATCCTCATAAAGATCCTGATGCTCTCTTTTATGTACCCAACGAAACTACGTATATACCTATTACTTTTGTCCAAGATCTAATCCACTCTCCTTATCGCCAATTTCAATCAAACCCAAAGAGAAGAGACCGGGAGATCTTCTTTCTAATGTTAATGAAACTAACATCCATTAAATAGAGAACAACTAAGACCCATGGTAGATCCTCGGCTCTTGTTTTTTATTCATTTTACACACTCGCTGTTACGTGATACCCTACGGAGTTGTAAAAAAATTATCTAAAAGGAGTAATGAACACACTTTAGACATACTCAGACATAGTAAACTCGTGATGAAACAACTACCAACAAAAATGGCAAACATATTGCTACAGTTAATCCAGGTAAAACACAGGGATTCATAGTGCTTGATACAGGTTGCCTGTATATTTGAAAACACATAAACAACATAGGTATAATTCATTAATTATGCTAGTTATGTTATGCAATGAAGAAGATGAAACTGTCACTCATATTATCTTCGAATATGGAACAGCTTTTAAAGGAGATTATTGTAGGGTACCCAGAGGCCCCAACTGAACTGCACTAAGGTATTAAAGAAGTAACGAACGACCTACAGAGGTGCCAGACATGATAAATTCATGATTAAACAACCAGCAACAAAACTGGCAAACATATTGCTAGATGATCTCAATAAAGATCGAAACGTTGGCACGATAAAGAAAATGTTTTTCTGAAACCTACACCACACCAGACCGCATCTCACGATTTCCGAATAATCATCGACTAACGGTCACTAATCACCACACATATTGCTACAGTTAAACAAGGTGAAACTTAGGGCTAATAGGCCTAAAAAAACATGGGCACCTAAAAAATATGGGTATGACCCTATTTATGTACTTGTAATGATGAAGAACGAATTTCTGCTCAAATTATCTTCGAATATGAAAAAACTGCTCAATAGCCTATGGTATAACCTATGGTACCTCATCATCCTTTCATTCCCTCTCTCTCTCACTCTCTCTCTCTCTCTCTCGCTCTACCATTCTCTTTCTCTCTATCATTCTCTTTCTCTCTCTCTTTCTCTCTTTCTTTCTCTCTATCATTCTCTTTCTCTTTCTCTCTCTCTCTCTCTCTCCCTCTTACGCCTTCCTTCCAACAACCATTACTATTTTCCTGATAATTACGAGGTTTTGGTCAAACAAACGCCAGCATGGTTTCATTTGTAAATATTAGAAACATATTTTGGTTGAAAATTTAAGGAACTGAAATAAGTTTTGAACTTTAAAGTCGTAATGAAACGTTTTACCGAATTATAAAGATATTTTTTAAACGAGACACCGTCAGTTTTATAACGGGGCTTGCAAAATGCCTAATATTATTAAATGGGCTTTGGTTGAATTGGATCTCATTACATGCTAAGTAGGAGCGAAGACTATGAATATTTCAGTGGACCATTCAAGAATCGACGTCTCCTTTGATTGTTTTGTTCAATTCGAGTGATTTTCGCTCCCTTTATTAATTCACACACAAAATTGTGATATTTATCGGTTTAAAAATTGATATTGATAAGAATGAAAAGGAAAATTGTTAAAATGTATCTTTACACAGGATGACCTTGTGGACTTGTTTTGATCTAGAATAATAGGTGAGTTTTATTATTCTGTAAAGTAAAAGTTTTGTCGTGTTGAACGAGGAAACTCTAATAAATAAACACAAACTATTACATCAATTTTTTCCCACCAAGGTATCTGCATAATGATTACTAGACTCATAAATGTGACACTGAAAGTTCAACCTGTGCTTCTGATAACGGCGGAACATACTGCGGTGAAAGTTCAATTTAATAAACGGCCGGGCTTCATCGTAAAAATGGACCCGGTATGGACTTGATTTATGAACAAGCCCTCCTTCACAAGCTTTCAAAAAGCAATTTACCAAATATACGACCATTCAGGGGCAATTAATATAAAATCCGTCCGTTTAAATTTTATCACGTTACAAATACAAATGAATATGAGAATTAATAGATAAACTTTACTCACTCGTATTCTCCTCATAGCTGCTACAATTTCTAATCTGCTGGATGGTTTCGGAACGTCCAAAGTGCCAATGTACTGCAACATAAAAAAATAATCTTAACAATTTTTTACAAATAATAAATGCCAATTTTTAGCAAAATTCAGCCATATTGTTGTCTAATCAAAAATCCAACAGAAGCCGAAAACAAAGGTACTACAAGAAAAAAGACTACTACAAATGTCTACTACATAAAGTTGATAAAAAAATAAATCCGATATTTTTTATAATAATTATAACTAATTGATCTTTAATTAGGGTTTTAATTGAGATAAAGAAGTCAGTGTCATGAGCAGGATTCGAACCCACGACCGCTGCTCTACCACTGAACCCAACGTTTCGAATTTTCCCTCCTTTTTGTCATTTTTCAAATGTCGGGTAATCTATTTAATTATCGGCGACAAATGAAATGGCCCCGGAGAGCTTTAGTGAAGTATACTTCATTTGCTTATTACATCTTTTAAGTTTCGTCGCCCGATTGACCAAATAATCATATCGAATAATATCGAATCCTGCTCGTGACCCTGATTTTTTTATCTCAACTAAAACTTTAATTAAAGATTAATTAATTGAAAATAATTTATTTTAGGGCCACGAAACCTAACAGATGTAATAATTATAATAAGAAGAAGAAAAATAACTTTATTCTGGGACTGGTGACCCCTAAGAATAATTTACATGAAATAAATAAAGCAATTTCCTTCGATGAAGTTAAAAGTAAGAAAATATAGAAATCTTGGCACAATGTATACCAATAAGGCAGGACAGAAGAAAAAATTACGAGAATATTAGACAAAAATAACAATGTTAACGTGAAGTCTCTGCTTGGAGGAAGAGGAGGTGATTATACAGGTGGGATTTAAAGGAGGAAAAGGAGGCAGCGTGACGAATAGAAATGGGAAGGGAGTTCCAGAGTTTAGGGGCTCGGATCAGAAAGAATCTTTCGAATGGGTTGTATGATGCGGAAGGATAAGGTCGATTAGGGATGAGCGGGTGTGAGACTTGAGAATGACCGAGTGAAAATCGGAAGGGTGGAAGGATATGTATATTGGGGAGTCATCGGCATATAGGTGATGTGAATATGATGAGAGGAGTTGAATTGGAGGGATTGTATAATGGAAGGAGGACGACGTGTGTGGATGGACTGAAAAAGAAAGCAACCTAGGAAATACTGTGCACGGAAGGAGGGGAATAGCCAGGAAAGTTGGGAATACAACCGCGACACCCGGGATCCCCGTGGGGTGCCGCGTACACAAATCTTACGCAACAATTCATAATACGCTTCAATCGCGAGTTCTCCCGCTCCGAAAGACCACCGTATGCCAAAGCTATAATCGAAGAAGGGAAGGATAAGGGAAGATACAAGAAGTTTGCGGGTGGAGAAAGGTAAGAGAAGCCAGGACCGACGAAACAGGCTGAGGGAGGCAATGGAATGGCGGGAAATTTGGGAAATGTGAGAGTGCCAGGAAAGGTTTTGGTCAAAGACTACTCCAGGGTTTTTAACCGAAGAGCAGAAGGGGATGGGATGGTTATTTAGCACGAGAGGTGGGATGCTGGGTAGGGAATTAAGGAATTGCCTGGACCCGGTAATTATGGCGGTGGATTGGACGGATTAAGGACTAGAGAATTTTTATGGGCCCATTCGTTGATGGAGTTTAGGTCTTTTTGGATCTTGAGAATGGCCGAGTGAAGATCGGAAGGGTGGAAGGATATGTATATTTGGGAGTCATCGGCATATAGGTGATAGTTACAGGACTGGATGGAGTCGGGCAGATCATTGATATAAATGGAAAAAAGGATAGGAGAGATGCTAGAACCTTGGGGAACCCCAGACTTTAAAGCAACGAAGGAGGAGGTAAGGCAATTGGAAAGGGAAACAGCTTGGTGGCGATTGGTAAGGTAAGAGTGGAACCAACGGATGGTGCTGGCGGAGAAGGAAAAATATTCGAGTTTAGAGAGGAGAGAAGAGTGAGGGACAAAATCGAAGGCTTTAGAAAAATCAAGAAGGAGAAGGAGAAGTACAGTAACTTTCCGTTGGTCCATTGCTCCATAACATTATTTTAACCTAATTTTCAAGAATGGATGAAAAAAATCTGCTTGCGAGCAGTCGAGCTATTTATTGAATACAATAAATAGGTGAATACAAGAAGAAATACTTGCTTCCCCAAAAACACACGAATACAGATTTGGGGTTAAAAAAATAATTTTCTCAAAATTGTTTAGATTTGTAAATTTTTTTTGTTTAGATTTCTGAACAACATCAGAACAACAGTGACAACCATAACTTGGAAAAGACTTCACTATCCAAGAGGATTTTTTAAGGAAGTATCTGCCTAGAGTCTAGAACTCTATAATCTACATGCAAAGACAAAAATTTGGCCTCTGTTAATAATTTAGAACCAAAAATAGTTAAGAGTTTCTGTTGATTTCATCCTTAGTTTTATCTCTTAAAATAAAAACCTAAACATTGTTGCCATAGCCCGAGAGACGGAATATTTTTGCTTTTCCACTGTTTGTAGTAACGTCAAATCTGAACAAAATCAATAGGTGTTATGAATTTGTAAGTGGAACACCGGACATCGGCTATAACAAAAATTGCCTGCAACGAATGAAGCAAAGAATTTAATTTATTTGATATAAAAATTCATATTTAAGGGCTTTAAAAAGGGCTTAAAACGAATCCGAATTGCTTTTTATAAATTGTTTGCCTACTTTACTCGAAGTGCCTTTTCGTTTTTTTAACTTTTTAAATAGTCATTCTCATTTAGTACTGTGTGGTGATTAGTGACCGTTTCTGAATAATTACTCATTTAGTACGATCAAAAATATTGTTATATATTACGTTTAAAAATTCTAATGATATACCTTGTGATTTAAATGGGCTTTCAGGTTTTACGCTGTCTTTTTTTATCGACAAAGTATGATTCCAAAGGTTATTTTTCGCGTAGATTCTGCTGGTGCAATTAAAATTTTAATAAGTTGGCCACAATATTTAATAAGACCCGATACTAATGTAATGCCATATTTTTGCCATACATTTGCGACACAGAAAATCTTTTCCGTTGGGAAAAATTTACCAGAAGCTCAATAATTCTATCATTCGTATTCGAGATTTTGAAGTTTTCGTTCAGAACCTGGTAAATGTTGTTTTTTCGTTTTATTTTAAATTTACACAACAGAATTAACTGCAACAAGCAAATATAATGTTGAAAAAAATTGAATTTTATTGTGATGAGAGGATAAGTAGTACACTCCGACGTAAATAAACCTACGGTAAACACTTACCACTCTCTATCATTCCAATTAAGATCACGGGATCGAGTATAGTAAAAGAAAATTTGGTTCTTAGAGAATTTGGTTGATCTGTGAGTAAAGAGTGGAATTTGTTGTTTATACCTTGATTTGATGGAGGGGGAAACATTAGGGTCGTTGATATCATGGTGAAGAGAACGTTTGGACGTAGAAAGGAGCATTTGTGATATATCAGAGGGTTTTTGGACTGGAAGGAATAAAGAGAAAAGAAAAAAATTGTTTTTTAAAATGAAATGCGTTATTTTTTGTACAGATTTTGAAAGTACTTTCTACCAGAAACTCAAAAATCCATCGATTGGTTCTATATAATATTGAAGTTTTCTTTCAGAACTTGACTATTTCAACTTGACTTGCAAATGGGTAAAAGTTTTATTGAATGAAATATGACAATTTAATTTGCATTGAATTTTTTAAACTCAATTTTAAACAACTACCATCAGTTACAAGAAAAATTGAAATTATAGTGTTCAAGTTCACAAAGAAAACGAAATGCATGAGAAAAGTTCATTCTCAACAATTCATCGATTAATTCCGAAGATATTGAGGTTTTCCTTTAGAATTTGATAACTGCAATCTTGTAAGTGGGCAAAAAAGGAGACAATTAAAAAATTAATTGAATGTTGATTTTTTGAACCTTCACGATAATCAACAACAATCAGCTACATTAAAAGTTGAAATTATCAAGTTCAAAAGAAAAACGTCAATATTTTCAGACGGAATCATTTAATTTTTGAATTTCCGATCTCATTTTTTTAGACTTAAAAGGACTTTAATGAAAAAGGCGTTCGATACATTAGACAAGTTCATTCCAGAAAATTCATCGATTCATTCCGAAGATGTTGAGATTTTCCTTCAGAATTTGATCATTTCAATCTTCTAAGTGGGCAAAAAAGGAGAAAATCGAAAATTAATTGAATATCGTATGAAAATTGACGGTATGTTGACTTTTTGAAACTTAACGATAATCAACAACAATTAGCTACATGAAAAGTTGAAATTATCGTGTTCAAAAGAAAAACGTCAATATTATCATAAAAAATCACTGAATTCTTGAATTTCCGCTATCTATTTTTTAGATTGAAAAAGACTTTAATAAAAAAGGCGTTCGATACATTAGACAAGTTCATTCCAGAAAATTCATAGATTCATTCCGAAGATGTTGAGATTTTCCTTCAGAATTTGATCATTTCAATCTTGTAAGTGGGCAAAAAAGGAGAAAATTAAAAATTTAATTGAATAACATATGAAAATTGATGGTATGTTGACTTCAATCTTGTAAGTGGGCAAAAAAGGAGAAAATTAAAATATTAATTGAATGTTGATTTTTTGAAACTTCACGATAATCAACAACAATCAGCTACACGAAAGGTTGAAATTATCTAGTTCAAAACAAAAACGTCAATCATAAAGAATCACTGAATTCTTGAATTTCCGCTATCTTTTTTTTTAGATTGAAAAAGACTTTAATAAAAAAGGCTTTCGAACCGCATGAGCAAAATTTACTCTCAAAAATTCATCAATTCATTCGAAGGAAATTGACGTTTTCCTTCAAAATTTGATGGTTCAAATCTTGTAAGTGATTAAAAAAGGGAGAATTAAATATTCTAATGAATAAAATACGAAAATTGACGTTACATTGATTTTTGAAACTTAGCTATAAAAAAACAGCATGATAAATATTTTGAGTTCCTCGTATCATTTTTTACAATTGAACAAAATTTCAAAACATGTACAAAGTTGGTAGATCCGTTCTGAAGATTTTGAATTTTTCTTTCAGTACGGGTAAGTGATAAAAAGATGAAAATGTGAAAAATAATTTAAATTTATTAACTTCAATAACGTAAATTTCGTAATTACTTTTTTTTTAATTTACACGTCGTATATTCATGCGTACTAGCACTACAAAGACAGGAAACCATATTTAAAAGGAATATTTAAATTACCTAAAATAAACGTTTTCTCAGCTACTTGGACCGATTGGCAAGAATACCAGGACACGGTTACTAATATTTTTCGACCTAGGAAAAGAAAAAAACCGCGAGCCGGCAGCCTTGTTAGTAAAAGATTAATATTACTTCGCGTTAAAAATTTGCCAACGAATTCAAATGTAATTTAATTTTCGTTAATACGATAGCGATTCGGTTCTAGCTTGACATCGTAGTCAATTTAACTTTTGTAAAACGGTTTGTTCGGACAAGTTGGTAATTTATATTAGTGGTTAGAAGCAATAAATTTTGAAACGTCGAGGAAGTTTTGGTCCTGGAAGAGAAGTGGCGTTACAGTTCTAACTAGTCGGCCATCCTTTTTGCTAGCCCTCGGCTCCTAAATAAGGAACTTACGATTAATCTTGTATTTTTGGCCTTGGAGGCAACCACTTTGGAGTAGGTAACGAAAAAGAAAGTTAATGAACGAAATCCAATTGGCGGTAAGACTTTTTTGAAAATGCTTTAGGTTCGAGACGGTGAACTGTCAACAAATTAAAGTCCGCCTATTCTTGCTGCTTATCGTAAAAATTTGACTCAATTATTCTTCATGTTAAGATAAGATAGTTTAGGATTAGCGACCTATTTCTCTTTTCAAAATTGAAAACTAAAATCGCGCGAATCGTAAATTTTAAAAACATTGTTAGTTGCAATAAGCCAAATTGATGAGTGTGATGGGTTATGATCTGAAATTAGCATGAAGAGTGGAAGTCCGGATAACGAACTTACACCTGCTGCCACCGCAGTATCGCTATCGGTGCTCCCAAGCGGTCACCAGAATACAATTACGGAGGACGTTCATGGGAGACCCATCACTTTTGAACTAGGCCTATTTTAGGCGTTTATAATTTCAACCAAGTTGACTGTGACAATTTTGAACTTACGTATATTTCAACTACTTTAAACACGAGTGCATTAAATGCACATCCTATTGTATTGATTCCTAGCCTAATACCATGAGGATTATAAAAGCTTTTTGTTTGTTTAGCATGAATGAACTAATATAAATCAAAACTGGCGCCCGCAATTCATCAAGTTCCCTTTCTGTATTCCAACCCTTTTTAACTTATTTTCATATGTGCCACATATAAAAAGAAGCCTAAAATAATGATAAATAATAGGGAAGTAAATAGAATCGAAGTAGAAGCCATAAACTTTAAAGCCAGAAGTCTAAAAGATTTCGATTTAAAGATAGCATTAAATGATTATTCAGAAATCGTGAGATGCGGTCTGGTGTGATGTAGGCTTCAGAAAAACATTTTCTTTATCATGCCAACGTTTCGATCTTTATTGAGATCATCTTCAGGGCCTGGGATGTTTACATTTCAGAAATGCATGTAGGCTGTGGAAAAAGTAAATTTATACCTGAACTGATTGACCTTTGTACTGTTATACATAGTGATCATACTTGTTCATTTATACAACGCAAAAAATATTTTTTATATTCAATCAAAGTATTTTTTTGCATTGCATAAATTCACTTTTTCCCACATCCTACATGTATTTGTTAAATTTAAACAATGTTAATATCAGGCCCTGAAGAAGATCTCAATAAAGATTGAAACGTTGGCACGATAAAGAAAATGTTTTTCTGAAACCTACATCACACCAGACCGCATCTCACGATTTCCGAATAATCAACGACTAACGGTCACTAATCACCACAAAAATAAATAATATACTAAAATGTAATAGTGATAATTAGAACGGCTTTTAATTTTACATATCTTTTATTATATGGTTTGACCGCCTTGTTAGATTCTTCAGGAGGATGTCTGGACGACTATGGATTTGGCAGGTAGTCTGTCAAGCATTCTTTTTCCAAACATCCACTTTTCAACATACAACAACGTAAAAAACCGTCAAACTACTTTCTACAACAAAACGTCACTGAAGATGATCTGGCGACCGAATCTGACGAAATTAACGCCTATTGTGGAAAAGGCAATTTATTTCCTACCCATCATCTTATTTTTCGAAATCTATAAAAAATTATTCAAAGCGAATTCGACTTTTGTGGTTTAAAAGTTAAATATTATAATGCGTCTTTAGGTTATATTATAAAATAAACATTACTTAACTCTGAACCTAGTTTAACCCACGTTTGACGGCCGTTTAAAATTGAACCATCATTTAACTTGAAAAGAATTTTTTTTGAATAGTTGAACTAGGTTCACTATTGAACTGAGTTTAAGCCACGTTGGTGCAAGGCCCTAAGCGGGTATCGTGCAATTACCACTCATAATTTGATCCCAATATTTTCACCACAACTTGTCTATTAGTCAGCCACCACCATCAACAACAACATCTAAAAGAAATCCATATTTCCATTTTTGCATCTATTTTTTTATGAAGGACAAATTTGATCCATACTTCCAAAAAGTCTAAAGATTTTCAGGTTTTTGTGATTTTCTAATGGAGTCTGTTGGACGATAAACACGCATTTTGGTCTTTTTTTCGGGCAAGAAGCCGTCAAAGACCGTAACAATGATAGGTCAGACTAAACCGACACAAATCACTAATCCCTACCCTTTTCATCAATGGATCAATGGCTCAGCACATCCCCTGGTGTGTCAACCCTTTCATGTACATTTTCTTAAATTCCATGTCAGATTGTCCATCCATTCCCCCATTTATCTTGACATCAGTGGTTCAAGTAAATAGTGTGTCCATCTTCCACGTTAAATTGACGAAAAAACTCTTTCAACTCTTGATTCCTTGAGGCAATTATTTCCTACCCATCATCTTATTTTTTGAAATCTATAAAAAATTATTCAAATCGAATTCGACTTTTGTGGTTTAAAAGTTAAATATTATAGGAAGTTTTAAAATTGTAACCCCTTAGACGAGATCATCTTCAGGGCCTGGGATTTACAAACATTGTTTACAGTTAACAAGTACATGTAGTATGTGGAAAAAAATGAATTTATACTATGCAAAATATATTTTTTATATTCAATCAAAGTATTTCTACATAATAAAATATATTTTGAATTGTATAAATTCACTTTTTTCCACATACTACATGTACTTGTTAACTGTAAACAATGTTTGTAAATCCCAGGCCCTGAAGATGATCTCAATAAAGATCGAAACATTGGCACGATAAAGAAAATTTTTTTCTGAAACCTACATCACACCAGACCGCATCTCACGATTTCTGAATAATTATTGATTAACGGTCACTAATAATCACCACACATTTCAGAAAAACATTTTCTTTATCGTGCCAATGTTTCGATCTTTATTGAGATCATCTCCAGGGCTGAAAGTGTTTGTTTTCTTGCGTGTCGTGTTGAGAGTGCCGATAGCGAGATAGAGAGAGATAGCATTAAACTAGAAAAAGTAAAACGGAAAAAGATTTCGAGGGAAGATTTTCGGCAAAGGCGAAAGCATCAACTCTATCAAATTGCATGCAGTCAGTGCTTCATGATGCTCAAGGGCATCGACAGGACAAATGGATGAAAAGCAAAAAGGTCAGCAACGAGAAACTTCGGCACTGCCTACCAGTAGTACCTCCAAAAACGAAGCATATCTGAGCAAAAGGAACTGGGCGAACTGTGCCAGAATAAATGTCCCGAGAAGTGAAAAATAAACACAGAATGAAGCCCGGAGTACCGAGAGAGGAAAAGAGGCTAGAAGATGGCTAGACGAAGTTCAAGAGAGATACGAAGTACGTAGTGAAGTACTGTCAAGGTAGAGTCATGCTGAAGGTCCACTTATTGGGTCCGTCTTCACTCGCAAGTTTGTTGATTGGGACATATTCGTAGTATGTATTAATTTATATGTTATTCATGAATTAAACAATCATGATTATCATAATACTATTATTTTTATTTTTTTATCACTGGGCTGTTTATTATTATCTTTTTAGCAAAATAAAATTGTAGCACAAAATAAGTTAAGTGATGATTTTGGCAGTAGAAGTTATCAGTTTGGGTATATGGCAATACAGTCGATAACCTGTTTTGCTGTTTTCTAATAAACAATGTTTCAACCCTACTAGTTTACATTTCTTTTTTTAGTTACGTCTATATTTGTTTTAATTTGCCCTCACTACTATTATAAGGATATCTTTGTATTCTTAATTTTGGACCGGATTCAAGTTATTAGCCTTGCTTCTTATTTCTCGACCTGAGGCTTTCTTATTTTTTTTTATAACAAAAACCCGTAGGAGTACGTTATGTCCCTTTTAAAGGGAAACGTTCCTTTATTAACATCCGGCAGGTTTAATATTAAGAAAATTGAGCATACACGAAATATAAATGCATTATTCATGCCGGAGTCGGGTAGAAAACCCTGTATTAAAGCTTTCCCATGCAAGTAAATTCCCGCTGGACGATATTGCGGACTACCACGGTGGAAGGTCGTCAATCTCATCCTGCCAAGCAAAGGTGTCCATCCCAAGAGTTGGGCTAACTTTCAGAATAATCCATACAGAACTTTTTTCTAAAGCCTGGCCAGATTTTGACCACAATTCGCCATATGTGACAAAAATCCAATTTTAAATTTCTAGCATAATTATCAAACTGGACATACACTTGTTCTACCAAAACAGTAACTAATATATATAAGGACACAAATCATACAATTTCAGGTAATAATATTTAAATGCATTTTCGTTTTGCTGATAAAACAAAAATTCAAACTTACGCTACCTGTGATGTTCATGTAAAATGTCACTTTTCTATGCTTGCTATATGAACTATGATACAATTAAAAATTGATAATAATTTATGATCATATAAAACTTATTAAAATAACATATATTTATTTTTTTTCAAGTCTAAAGGGTTTACGAATTTCAAAATGAATACTGGTAGGTTTTCTCATTGTTACCATGTTCAAATGCTGCGGCTTATATATATTATATTATGTTTAAATATACAAAATAGTGCTTGTATTGTATAAATTTTTTTTAAACATAACTCTACATACTGTAGAGATGTGATACATAATTGAACTACAGAAAAGTATTCTTATGTATTTACCATCACAAATCTCTAACGAGGGAACGAGCAGGTTGGTGGGTCACGGATTTAGATCAAAATTATTTTTTTATTCTACCTATCAAAATATCAGCGATTTATCCACCATTTCTTGTGAATAGGCCCCGTTTTCGCTAAAAAAATTTTTGAATATGTTAATTTCGCCGATCTTCTTTCTCAAATGGAGGTTGCAATAAAAATATAGTAAACGCTATCAAAACTTATCACTAACCAAAAAATGTCTAAAAATCGCATTTTTTGAAGAAAAAAAATGACATTTTTTTCCTGAACCTAATAAGAAATTTTGTTTTAGCCGCTCTAGAGACCTCGAAGTAAAAAAAAATTGTTTGGATTTAAATTTCTCAATTTTTCGAACCGTAAAATTTTTCCGGTTAATATAAGAATATTTGATTGAAACGGCTAAAATGATTTTAACATTAAACCAAGAATGGAATATTTGATAGAAGAAGGAGGAACTTAAGTAAGAGAGAGAAAGAGAGGGAGAGAGAAAGAGTAAGAATGAGAGAAAGAGAAAGAGAGAGAGAGAGAGAGAGAGAGAGAGAGAGAAAGCGAAAAAGAGAGAGAGAGAATGAGGGTGGGCGGAACAGAGAGGGGTAGAGAAGGAAAGAGACAGATGGATAGGTAGAAAGTGTAAGACAGAGGCAAAAAGACAAATAGCCAATGAAACAAAGAGGGAAGGGGATAAAAAGCTAACGATAAAACGATTAAGAAAACAAAAAGACAAGAGAGAGGGGGTGAGGGGGAGTGGGAGAGAGGGGAGATTGTGAGAGGTGGCGAGGAGGAGAGGGGAAGAGAGAGGGAGAGAGGGAGAGGGAGAGAGGGAAGGAGAGAGAGAGGGAGAGAGGGAGTGGGAGAGAGGGAAGGAGAGAGAGAGAGAGAGAGAAAGAGAGAGAGAGAGAGAGAGAGAGAGAGTGAGAGAGAGAGGAACTTTTTAACAACGCATGTACCATTGATATACAGGGTGAATTGCTACTCGTGCTACAAACTTCTCCAGTAGATTCTTCACCCTAAAATGAACAAAAAAGTTCATATTGTCCATGGTCCGATTCTCAACCATTTCAGAGTAATTTCGCTTTTTATCGATTTTGAAAGATATCACGTCCTGGCGTCGGAAAATCGTGATATCTTTTAATCTAAACATTTCTCTTAAAATCTATAAGCACCGTTGAAATCCCCGTTAATTTTTAGAGAGAATCAAAATCATAATTCCATTGAAATTTTTTAATTTAATTTAATGCCCATTTAGTATGTAATGCTTAAGAAGTTTACAAACAGCTAGAAGGTCAAGGAAGAAAGACCCAAACGTTTTGCCACCTTCATCTTCTTATTGAAAAATTAACGGGGATTTCAACGGTGCTTATAGATTTTAAGAGAAATGTTTAGATTAAAAGATATCACGATTTTCCGACGCCAGGACGTGATATCTTTCAAAATCGATAAAAAGCGAAATTACTCTGAAATGGTTGAGAATCGGACCATGGTCAATATGAACTTTTTTGTTCATTTTAGGGTCAAGAATCTACTGGTGAAGTTTGTAGCACGAGTAGCAAGTCACTCTCAAACATTAGCAATCCTTGAACCACCATTTTTTCTCTTTTTGTCATCAACATCTTGGTCTCACAACCACTAAATAAGAAAATGACGAGTGCGTTGGAAGCGTTATTAAATCAGGTAGTTTTCCTCAAATTTGCTGCCTTCTGAGACTAAAATTAGAAACTCTGGATTACTTTATACACTTTCCGATTTACACAATTTTCCACTCTTTTTGTAGTTCTGGCTGAAATAAAACACAAAAAATTAGCCCAAACATTTTGCCACCGTCATCTTCTTATTGAAAAATTAACGGGAATTTCAACGGTGCTATTAGATTTTCAGAGAAATGTTTAGATTAAAAGATATCACGATTTTCCGACGCCAGGACGTGATATCTTTCAAAATCGATAAAAAGCGAAATTACTCTGAAATGGTTGAGAATCGGACCATGGACAATATGAACTTTTTTGTTCATTTTAGGGTGAAGAATCTACTGGAGAAGTTTGTAGCACGAGTAGCAATTCACCCTGTATAGAAAATATTTCTTTATGCCATTTTGGTAATTATCCTCGTTTTATTAATGGAAATAATAGTACGATTTTAATATTTTAAACAGTTCTAAAATGTACTTGACAATTTTTGTATAACGAATTATCATCCATGAAAACCGGTCCACTAACTTTTGAGAACAATGGTGTTTTAGCTTCCACTAGGGTTGTCAGTTACGGAGAAGGTCGTCGAAATTTTCAGCCAAATATATTTTCACCGATTTCCGGGAAAGTCGGTATCTAAGGGTTTTATGACGCTAGAATAACGACAATGAGGTGAAAACCATGTTTTGACAATTATCTGACTTAATTTACTTACAGAACATTCGTTTAAATATAAAAAAAATCGGTAGTTTGTTGATTAGTATTTTTAAATCATACCAAATTAGAATATTCTGCGTCAAAGAATATTTTTTTATGTTAACCAACAATAAAATTAACACGACAAAAATAATAGGTTTTATTAAATAAAATAATTATACTCATTTAAGCATTTACTTGATGCCTCCTATTTTTTTGAGCTACCAAGCTGGTCGTCTCCTTTTAAGTGGTTGGAGAAATTTATCTACATAACTACATTCACATATACGCATAGATGTGGGTTCGTATTAACACATTTACTTAATTTCCTATTTACATATTTATTTGTCATAATCAATTTGGGAGCAAAGACCAATTTGAAACCCCTTCCGATGCTAAACCGACAATACACGCCAGTCCTGCGGGCTTGGTCAAAGCTAAAATTGTTGAAATGAAATAAAAATCTGTAATAATATAGGAAAATAATTAATTCCCGCTAATATTTGATTTTCAACGTTTCTGATACAAAATGTTTTGAAGGGCCCTAAATTTTCCACGGCTAGGATTCCAATTCTGGAGTTAAAACTGTCATCAACTTGTAACCCCTTCTGAATATCCGTTAATAAATTTACCAATAGAAAATCAAACGTGAAAACTTTTGCCCAAACTTTCGTTACTTTATAATCAATTTTGGACAAAGTTTCTAAAAGTCGGACGATCACAGTAAACACAATCTCAGGCAAGTCGTAAATGTAAGTTGATTGTTGATGTATGCTTAGAAGCGGCATATTTACATGGGTAAAATTAGTCACTTATTAATTTAGTCCTAATAGAATACACATGTACGAGTAAAATACTTCAAAGTTTCATAATCTAATAAACAATTTGATATACATACTATTAAAGGAATAAATACTACCTTCATTATATATTCGTAAGTTACAAGAATAATAAATACTTCCAAATTTGGGTATAAGCACATCTACAAATATTTAGACACCCAAAAAAGTTCAAAACATTCAAATTTACAAAACGCTGGTAAAAAGTCAAGAAAGTATAATTTATTTGGTATAATTGTAAACCGGACTAGTTTAATAGTAAGCCTGAATTTTACAGAATATATACAGAAGGAATATATACGAGGTGAGTGCCCCCTATTTTTTTAATTTATTTATTGGGGCATTTTTGAGAAAAGCCCCGAGACACTTTTGCTGTTATTTTTTGTCAAGTTTCTCATGATCCAAAAATTAATTATCTAACTCTCAGAGAAAGTGGGATAAGAATAGGAGCTTAAATACAATAATTTAGAGTAAATTAATTGCTGATCGTACTAAAAGGAACACTTCACACTTTCCTCAAATAATATCGATTAACAAGACGCTCTTCACGTAGGTCATTAAAGCGCGAAGCAGCCTGGTGCAAATTTTGGTTCACTTTTCCCAACGGCAGAATCATATCATTAAATCAGCAAAGACTCAGAATTGCAGGGCGAGTAAAGCCAATACATTTGTAAAATGCCGATTTAATAGTAATAAGTGTACGTAGTTATAACTAGGAACAAGGCAGCAGAGCCATGATCACACGACCCCAATCACGCAGCATGTCCAGAGGATATAAAAGGGAATGGAGAATCTACTGAACCGAAAGAAATTGTTTCAAGAAAGGAAATATTTCAAGTTAACAAAGACAAGTTTAGAAGGAAGGTCATACGAGATTGCGTATAGGACAAACCCGGGACACACACACGGACACCTCTTAACTGAAGTGACAACACGCCGAAACCCTTTCGGTAGAAGAGATAAGATATGCGCTCGTTGGGGTATAGAACCAATAAATATTTTGGGGCCCAAGCAAGAATGAATAAGATATGACTTATTCCTTGAATAAAAAGGGTGAATGATAAACAGTTCTTATTAGAATTAATTAAGTTTTTAGTTGAGATAAAAAAGTCAATGGCACGAGCGGGATTCGAACCCACGATCTTCGGCTAGATACGCCGCTGCTCTACCACTCGAGCTAATTTGACCTCGATCCACTCGAGTGGTTGAGCAGCGGCGTATCTAGCCGAAGATCGTGGGTTCGAATCCCGCTCTTGCCATTGACTTTTTTATCTCAACTAAAAACCTTAATTAATTGTAAGATATTAATTGGTCAAGCGGACCACGAAACTAGTGAACTTATTCTTAAAGGTTTAACCAAATTGCAAACATAGTTTACTAATAGAACATTTTTCTAAACCCAATAAAAATTTTCCTACGTCATAAAGTTGTAGCATATCATACAAATTGCATATAATTGTAATTTGTTGCTGAATTGAATAGTTTAGGAGAGCGGTACGGGATTTTTTTCTAATAAAAGAGTTTTTTCATCGAGACTAGATGAAAAAGATTAAACCGTTTAAAAATACGAATCTCTGAGTCGACACTGTCCCTTTAAACGTCGAAGGAGATTTTTGGACTGAGATGCGGAAAGTCATTGTGATGATCAGAGTGGGATTGAAAGTTTGTATGGAATTTTTTCGTATCTTGCAACAACTTCCATGAACGGACTATTTAGATTTTTTTTTTGACTGGGTCTTCCGACATCTAGGTCATTTCAGCCCTCAACTAAGTCTATATTCTATAATTCTACAGATTCTATAGTCTATATTCACTCATTCCGTTTGGTCGGTGGAGTACTTGATATTCCTCCACCGACCTATACTCAAACTAATCTAGATTGAGGTCTATGGAGTACGTTAATAAATATTTCGCCATCGACCCCGATTATATATTTCATCCTCACCCCTCGCCATTCACGCTAATGAATACATGCCCTCAGACAAAACATATAGACACACAACACATAAGACATATTATATACAATAATAAACCCCAATTTCCCCTTAAAAGTGGAACAGGGGACTCTGAAACTCGCTGCAGTGCTCGAGTATCATCTTCAGTTTGGATGGCATGCCTACACGCTCCCTGTAGGGAGTCAAGGCATGACCTGTTTCCAGTATGTGGGACACATCGAGGAACCTTTCTCTGCATAAGAGACACCGGCGAGGGCGTATGGCCTATTCTTAATCGCGTAAGGACGATTCCTTGTTTCCGGCTTAGGTTCTGGGAGGCCATCAACGAATCGTGCTCTTGACGCGCAAAAGCCTTTCAGACGACCCGGCCCACAGACGCTGCCATCTTTCTTTTATCATGTTCTTTACCGCTAGCTTGGCGTCAGAGGGCCTGGTCGCGATGGTCCGGTCTGGAGGTTGAGACGTCCCGGCCTTTGCCGCCTCGTCCGCAAAGTGCTGGAGGGTAATGACCACCGATTTTCCGAAGCGCTTCAACTCGGCGAAGTTTTCCATCAACAGCACGACGAGAGGGTCCACAGAGAACCCATCCGCAGGGACCAAACAGCGCTCAAAGAGTCGGTACTTACAGTAAGGCAGATCCGGCAGCAGGAAGGATCTGCCTTCCTCGGTCCGCACCGCCTCGATTGTTTACATTGTTGTTGACGATTCAGTCGGAAAAATAGTACGAGGTGTTGACAATGGATCAAAGGATCTCAATTTCCAAAATTTAATACCATATTGTATTAACTGACTTCTAAACATTCACGTATTTATTCTACTTTCCAATCAACATTAAACATATCTTCAATTATACATATGAGTATCTACTTATGTAGGGTTTTATACATACAACTTATATTCATTTTAAGCAATGTCCAAAGTTTAAAAAAAGAGGCGATGACTGACAGAAATAATAAGTCATATTTATCTTTTCCGTTTAAATATACCAGTCTGAGAGTGCACACTTTCGCTTTAAACGTCCAAGAAGATTTTTGGGCAGAGATGGGGAGGAAAGTCGTTGTGAAGATCACAGTGGTTTTGGACGTTTGTATGGAATTTTTTCATATCTTCCAACAAATTAATTGGCGTACTAAACATTCACGTATTTAAGCCACTTTCCAATCAACAAATCAATTAATATAAATACGATACAATAATTTAAATAATAATAAATTCGAATTTGTAAAGAATATGGTGGTTTATATATTTTTTATTACCACTTGGAATTGGTCGAATCCACGCTCGAAGGAAGTAAGGAAGTAAGCAAGTTGCTTTTGACAGCAACTCGTAGTTGTTTGAGTACGACACAGCAGGGCAAGTCTGATCAAACCGAGAAGGCAAACAGGCTCATGTTTGGTTGTGACAAAGCGAAGCCAAGCGTTCCGAGCATGCTCCAGTTCCCATCGGCATGGTAGGTTAATGTCAGGGCTCAACGGGGGCCGATAAGATCACACTTGTCCTCCCGGCTTGAAAATCCCGATAGCAATGCAAATGGCCAGTGATATGATCTCATATCAAACAAACGAAGGAGTTTTCGAATAAAATCAATATGTAAACGGCAGGTTGAACGTGAGATAAATACAGTTTTAGCAATATTTAAAGAAGAAACTATTATTCATTCACATAAACAACAGATTTCACATCATCAGAGACTTGAAGTTTCATGATAGGAGCACACCCAACCAGGATAACCGGAATTTTTGGAAGTAACCACAAACAACTGAACTTAACAGCAGATAAGACCACCCATATTCAACATCGGAAATATTCTTCAATTCTGGTTGATAAATTTTGAAAACCTTAAAAGAAGTGTGCTATGGAGTTTCAGTTCCAATCTATTTTAAGACTTTGAGCAGATATTGTTTATAAACTCTTCTTGGAGTTCTCACGTGAAGCACACACAGAAAAAAAAGAAACTGAATTTTGATAAATTCCATACCTCTATAGGTATAAAAAGGATGAATTTATCTTCTGACCTCTACCTTATATTTCTTTTATTGGGCCGTTTTTGGGCAAAAAACCCGAAACACGTGAACTTCCGTTTTTTAAAAGCCAAAAATTTTAATCTATCTAGCATAGCGGAGGAATAGGGGCTTAATTATTTCGAATGGCAAAATCAATGTAACTTTTTGAAAGATTTTTAGGCGCTGAATTCGTGGGTACAAAAAGTTTTAAATTTGGAGTAATTTTTTGTAATTTTATTTTTTTACGAGCGCAGGGTCATATAAACCCTCAGGGTGCCGGCATTTTTGAAAAAAAAACCATTTGTAAGCATGTCGGGTTCGAACCCGGGACCTTTACCTTACTGCCGTGTCAACGCCTAACCGTTGCGGCTACCGACGCCCCCTGGAGTAATTATTATCAAGCAAAAAAAATAATAATTCCGAACAGTTGCACAAATCATTTCTGCTATCACAATTATTTATATTGTACTTATGGAAAGCAGGCTGTAACGGCACAACCACAAATTTCTTTAATAACTATATAATAATAATTATATATAATTTTTTTTTTAATCTCTGAAACTAGAAAACTGGACGATAACTATTGTAAAACAACTGTAATTTCAGTATGTCCAATATAGTAAAATTAAAATTTATTATTAATAAAATGTTAATAAAATAATAAAACATTGTACTTGTGTGTGATATGTGTTATTTTTTCGATATGAATGAATTTATTAGCGTGAATGAAGAGGTTAATCCCAAATTTATCCGAGGTACATAGGATTTTCCGATGTGTTTTGAATGAATAATGGTGTAAATGTAATTTATTAGCGAGAACGGAGGGGTTTATCCTCGATTACCCCAAGGTACGTCGGGTTCACAGGGACAGTGTGAATGAATTGTGTAATTTATTAGCGTGAATGGAGGCGCTTATCCCCAATTACCCTGAGGCGTATCGGCTACTCTAGGACAGTGTGAATGCTAACCAGTCTGTCTTGTTTTATGCTCTAGATTTATGTGCAGTTGTGTTATTCTATCCACAGCTGACGGAGACCTGACGCACAGACTCTAGCAATAGGACAAAGCAAAGAAGAGAGAGTTTATCGTCTTAAATGGTCTGATCATAACTTAGCTGGAGAAACAGGGAAAAAAGAAAAGTAATATTAAAAAGAAAAGAAAAGTTTTGATAGGAAGGACTGAAGATGACCAATGTAGTTTGCCAGCTCAAATTAACAAAAAAATGGTAAAAGTAATCAGTCATTTCAACCTTTGTATCATCAATATTAATTTAAAAGTTATATTGAACTACATTTTGAAGGATGTCCAATAATTTAGATCAAAATCTCAATTTATTTCTTGCATTATCGACTTAAAATGGACACCGTTTTTACTGGGATTATCTAGATCTTTTGAAAAACGTAAAACAAACACTCCTGGGCATTGATTTTCTTTGGAGTCTTTCATTTTTGTCAAAGCAATCGAACAAAAAGAACAAAAAACAAATGGAAAAGCCATCGTTGGACAAAGCTTAGCTCGGTTTGAATGGGACGAATGGAAGTCACGTTGAAACACGGCGTTCTGACACTGCCAGGTTCATTTTGTTTTCGGAAGTAAAGCTCGGATATCATTTTTCCCCACAGTTTTATTATATGTGTGCACGATAAAAAAAACATATTATTCACTGTGACAACCAGCTCCAATAAAGATTGCAAACCAAACATGTACACAAAAACGTTTGATAACATATTCATTGGAAGTGTAATCGTATTTATATTTTTTATCAGATCATAAACAAGATTTTTTTAAATTTTGTAAAAATTTGAAAAAAAAACATTGAAATCGAATGGTCACCATTGCACACCAACAGTGCCATGACGAACAGGCTTTCGATCGAGCCTGGCACCTTGGGTTTCTCTGCAACTCAAGAACATTTTACCCTTTAAACATATCCTCATCTCCAACATTTACCTGGCCGAAAGATAAATGAGAGTACGCATAGCATTCTTGGTCCATTACTTTACTCAACATATACTGCTGATACACCATATAACATTATCCTAACCTACGCTGATGACATGCCATTCTAGCCTCCGTTGTAGCTCACTTTCCCTCCAAACATGCCTGTATTCCTAAGAACAATTGTTCAAAAAATAGCGAATCAAACTCAACACCAGAATATCCCAGAGAATAATTTTCAACCTACGCCGCATCACTCTACCTCCAATTTTTGTTAACCTCTCCGCCATTCCTTTGTCTATTCAGACAAACGATTGAATATCCAGAATACACTGCTAGAAAACAGTTCTAAACTCTCCGTCGATAAAAGCATACTCATGGACAACTCAAACAAAGATGGACATATGGCATATACCTATCGGGTTCAGCCAACCTTCGGTTCTTCGCAAGATTCAGACCCTATCTAGACAGGTGGTGGACCTGACATTCCCCAAATACGCAGCTAGAAAATAGATCTAAACACTCCGTCGATAAAAGAATACTCATTTACAACTCAAACCAATATGGACATATGGCATGTACCTATCGGTTTCAGCCAACCTTCGGTTCTTCGCAGGAATCAGACGCTATCTAGACAAGCGATTGACCTGGCAATCCCCGAATAAACTCCTAGAAAACAGATCTAAACTCTCCGTTGATAAAAGAATACTCATGTACAACTCAAACGAATATGGACATATGGCATATACCTATGGAGTTCAGCCTACCTTCGGTTCTTCGCAGGATTCAGACCCTATCTAGGCAAGCGATTGACTTGGCAATCCCCGAATAAACTCCTAGAAAACAGATCTAAAGTCTCCAGCGATAAAAGAATATTCATAAACAACGCAAACAAATATGGACATATGGCATATACCTATGGGGTTCAGCCTACCTCGGTTCTTCGCAGGTTTCAGACCCTATCTAGACAGGGGATGGACCTGACATTCCCCGAATACACTGCTAGAAAATAGATCTAAAGACTCCGTCGATAAAAGAATACTCATGTACAACTCAAACAAATATGGACATATGGCATATACCTATGGGGTTCAGCCTACCTCGGTTCTTCACAGGAATCAGACCCTATCGAGGCAGATGATGGACTTGACATTCCCCGAATACACTGCTAGAAAATGTACATGTATAACTCAAACAAATATGGACATATGGCATATACCTATCGGGTTCAGCCAACCTTCAGTTCTTCGCAGAATCCCTATCCTCATGAATCCTTATATCCTTAGATATATCCATAGTAAGCAACGCCCCGTTCTGTGTTTGTCCTATTGTAATACCTACAACTTTTCTCCTAAACTCTTGTCCAATAATCCTTCCCTATGTCTATAGAGTCCGTAGCCACGTGACCTGCTTACAAAGAGGCCAGAGTGATTATACTCAATTAATGATTTAAAAATGCTGTTACTGTATATCTTCACCACTCGATTCATTATGGTGTTATCTCCCTTCTGATAAATCAATAAAACGTTCTTATAATGGAAAAAAATTAGAGATCACATCATTTTTCTTACTAACCAATTAGGTAACCAATGTAGGAGTCAAGAGTTGGCATTGTTTTTTGAATCCAGGATGTTTAAAGATTATCGGCATACGATTTGAGTACAAAATATGTTTGAAAGTATAATGATTATAATTTGTTTTAAAAAAGGTAGTGTGGTTAAACTTCTATTTAGTGTTTTGAAGGTAATAAAAAGTTAATTACTTCCGAGAGGATTTCCGTGAAGCATACAGCCATCCTGTCTGAAACGTTCCACATTATAAACTTTATCAGGTAGTTAATGTTGGTCCCACGAGGAATTTTAAACTTCTCGAGCCCGGGCTATAAAAAATATTTCAAGATGGGCTGATTTGCAAGAAATTCGGCTTGTTCAGAACAGCCTTAACCAAGATGAATCAGGCTGATTAGGAGGAGAGAGGGTGGATAAGAGGGTTGGATTTCCCTAATTCTGGTTGATGTTGGGCGACGCGTAATAAAACAATAACATCCGTCAAGATCTAATCTCCGAGACCTATTTCGACCGCGGTTCGTCGACTCGGCCCCATGAGATCAAATTCGACGGAGGTTTACTCTTATTCAGAAGGGAAAAGTAGAATCGCCCCTTATCACAATGGTAGAACGCTTCGCCGCCTCAAAGGAAGCCGCGTTGTCAGCCCCTTACCCGGCCAAAAACATCAACAAAAACCCGGTTCAACAGACCATGTTTCAGATAAGGGTCGAGGCTGTGGTAATGGTAAACAAATGCCTGCGTATCACCGTCGACCCGCCCCTTCAGTTGATTTATTGCAGAATTCGTGCAGTCTACTATCGCCCTTGTGTTTTACAGCTTTACATTCTTTACAGACCTACAGCAAAGAGTATTTTATTCATTCTTCCCATGGGAAGATTGGCTTAACATCATCTCTGTTTATTATAACCCGGAAACAATTAAACTTCGGAATTTGTTCTTCGAATTTATAAAAAAGACTTAGTCTAATGTTCAAATTATGTCTGTCAATCCCGAAGTTTATTTTCCTACTGCCCACCAAGATCGCATACGAGAAGTCATTATCACATTAATCGTTCTTCTCAAAGCAAATTGGAAAAGTAACTACGAAAATCGAATCAAAGAATGCGTCGTTTCTAATATGAAAATTTAACAACGTAACGATCTCGCTATCCCGACAAAGTAAATAATATTTTGTTTTTCATTCTTAACAATTAAGAAAACAGGTCATGCGGACAAAATCAATTGCATTCGACGCAAATTTCCAATACTAAACACTTCTATAAATTTATTTCCGTTTTCCTGTTTACACATTGTACGTATTAGAGTCAAAAGGGGTCACGGACAGGAATCTAAGCGTTAAAAAATAAAATACGGAGCAACAATAAAGACATGGGGATAAAAAGTAATACAGAGGGGAAAAGGGAAAGAGACGGGAGGTATAGAAAGTCAATGAGTGAGTGAGAGAGAGAGAGAGTGAGAGGGAGAAACAAATACGGAGGGCGAAGGGGGAAAGAGAGAAAAAAGAGCAAGACAGACAAAGGCTAGTTTCGTGAAACAGAACGAACAAAAAACGGTAATATAAACTGAAAGATAAAAGTTGAGTCTGAAAGAATAAAAAGATATATGAAAAGATAAAAGAGATATCTACACATGCAGTCAAACAGCCAAATCAAAATAAACAAACCAACAAAGAAAAATAGGAAGAATAAGTGAGCGAGCAAGGTAGGAAAAGGTAGAGAGAGAGAGAGAGAGAGAGAGAGAGAGAGAGAGAGAGAGAGAGAAAATAAAAGCAAGACAGACAAAGACAGGGGTAGTACAGAAAGATATACTATAAAATACAGAAAACGGTAATATAAACTGAAAGATAGAAATATAAAAGGTGAGTTTGAAATAAAAATAAAGATACATAAAGGGCAGAAGAGATGTATGCAAAGAAAGATCAAAACAAACAGACCAACAAAGAAAAGCAGAGAATAAGTGATTAGCAAGCGAGCGAGCGAGAGAGAGAGAGAGAGAGAGAGAGAGAGAGAGAGACTGAGAACAATAGATGGTATGTTTTCTATGTTCCTTCATGGTTTCCTTTATTTGTTGTAGCAAGAAATGTGAGTTAAAATATTTTAAATTGATCTTTTATTTTAATTTTTATTATTTAAATATTTTTATGGGTTTATTGAAATGGTTCGAGTTACGTTTTCTAACAGAGGAAGACGATCGTCCCAATGAAGCAATTATATGCCGATAGGTCGAGATGAAAGGAAGCCGAAGGCAGATTCCTCTCAATAATTAAAATTGATGGAATAACAAGGTTTCCTCGTCTGGAACGTGTCTTCAATCGTGATTGTACCGATTCCGAGGAAAGAAAAGGTGGCCTCCACTAGGCCGATAATGTCATCAACCCTTGTCCTCAGTCATTAGGCGGACTCACAAAGCTCGCCGGCGACACCGCAGAAATAAGATTTTACCCTCTTGAACAAACTCACGTACAAGTATCTGTGAGAATGTTTCTTTTTGCTTTTACTGAAAGGTACAACTAAGGAGGAATCTGAGAAATATTCTTTGAATTCGTAACAAAACTTTCAAAAATACACGTTCAATAGAGAAAGTAATGTCATAAATTACAATTAATTAAGATTTTTAGTTGAAATAAAAAATTCAATGGCACGAGCGGGATTCGAACCTACGATCTTCGGCTTAATACGCCGCTGCTCTACCACATGAGCTATCGTGACCCCGATCCACTCGGACACTAACTTCCCATCTCACCTTTTGAATTTTCCGTCCTTTTTGCCATTTTTCAAAATGAATTTTTGAGGGAAAAAGGAGAGAAAATTCAAAAGGTGGGGTTGAGATGGGAAGTTAGTGTCCGAGTGGATCGAGGTCTCGATAGCTCACGTGGTAGAGCAGCGGCGTATTAAGCCGAAGATCGTGGGTTCGAATCCCGCTCGTGCCATTGACTTTTTTATCTCAACTAAAAACCTTAATTAATTCTAATATATTAATTGGTCAAGCGGACCACGAAATTAGTGAATTTAATGTCATAACGTTGAAATCTCAATATCACAGAAACAACTAGAGTTAAAGTGCATAAAAAACCAAAAACTCGATCATACCAAGCAATAAATGGAAATTCAGTTATTGTCTATTTAAAATAATCTTACACGAAGGGAAAACCTATTAGCTTTAAACTTAAATTAAACTCAAAGGAAAATAAATTCCCAAACCTTCCCAAGACAAGGCCCGACGAAGACGACAAGCTCAAACATTTCCCCATTTTCATATTTCACACCCAGTTTTTAGTTTAGCGTGGTCCGTCGGTATATAGTCCCCCAAAGAAAAAAAATAATACTGCGCAAATAAGATTAAAAGAGTGCAGGTAAAAAGGGAATACTTAAACATAAACAATGGTGATGCATCGTGCGAGCTGATGGATAAGCGTAGATTGATGGGCCATATGATTTATTCATACCACATGTTGACAGGTTATATCGATATAAAAGTGTATGGGTCAATTTTCAATATTTTATTTTTTTAAATTCCGTTTGACCATAATTGCTACAAATAAATATTTATTCAGATATCGTGAGATGCGGTCGGGTGTGATGTAGGTTTCAGAAAAACATTTTCTTTATCGTGCCAACGTTTCGATCTCAATAAAAGATCGAAACGTTGGCACGATAAAGAAAATGTTTTGCTGAAACCTACATCACATCAGACCGCATCTCACGATATATGAATAACTATCGATTAACGGTCACTAATCTCTACACAAATGAATATTGGTGGACAAAATAGTGCAGCATTTTAGTTTAAATCTCCCCATCATTGCCAGAAAAAACGTGAATAATATTTCGGCTTTTATAAGAAAAATATTTCCATGTGGTTTTTATATATGTTTAATACTTTTAAAGTTTTTTGACGTTTCGGTATTTCCAACCATCAGAATCAATACCAGCGTCACAAAAAAACATTAGTATTTTACAATTATTAAAAAATAGTTTCCTTAACTTATTATTTTTGTACTACTACATTAATTTAAATACCCCCAATCAAGTTAAAAATTAAAAAGTGTATACATAAATATTTATAACAATTTTAATTAATTATTCTTTTTATTTAAAGTCTTGGTTGAGATGAAAAAGTTAGTGTCATGAGCGGGATTCAAACCCACGACCTTCGGCTCAATTCGACGCTTCTCTGACCACTTGAGCTATCGTGACAACACTAAATTTTTCATCTCAACCAAGACCTTACATAAAAAGAATAATTAATTGAAATAAGTTATTTGGTCAATTAGACCATTAAATATAAATAAATTAATATGCATAACAATAATGAAAATTTGGAAAAAGACAAAGAAAAATGTGTGCACAAGTAGTCATATTATAGACATAAATACAAAACAATATGTAAAATTTCAATCAATTACTAGTAAGATAATTGGTAAAATTAATAATTTAGATAGAAAAATGCATAAAAGGTTACACATTGTTCTGAAGTCGACTGGTGTGATACATGCCGTATCTGTTCCATAACGATATATGTTAACCGAATATTGAAGCACCGGTGGCAATTGCCATACGACCAGATAAAGAACACTAAGGGACGATATTATGGAGAGATACAACTTGAAATAACCCCCTATCTTTGGTTCGCAAGAATTAATCGACCTCGGCACTTTTTCACTAAGTTACGCAGACTTCGCTCTAGACGTAATAGATTACCATCCCACGTGAACGTAATGACAGACCTGAACAAGTGCAGTTGCGATAGCGCGTCTGTCGCTGATGCTGATCATGTTTTTCTAGCATGCCCTATCTTTTCGGTAGAAAGAGGTAAATTGTACGAAGGTCAAGCAGAGGGTACCGATGTCCAAAAATGTCGATAATGTTAACGAAAAATCAAATTTACAATTACCACAGGCATTTCTACACATGTCCTATAATAATGACCGCCCTTTATAAAATAAAAATTAATTAAATAATTATTTTCAAAGGATACTTACATATGCAAATTATAATGCATAATTAAATTATGAAGTATATTAATTAAATGTATTATTAATGTATCAAATTATAGCTACTAATTTGTAAATTTTTATTATATTTATTAATTTATTATATATTTTTTATTATTAATCCACTTTAAGTTAGCTATATCCCTTCAAAGTGCTATAAAGCTCTGACTCCAAACATTCGCTCACAAACTAATCTACCCTATTGCCATCCAAAGCTTTAATTTATCCTTTTAAAATACTTAATCTGGAAGGCCAAATAGATGCAAAAAAAAAAAACAGGAAAAAAAACATTTTAAATTGTAAAATTTATTCCTATTCTTTAATTAGAATTTCGACTTTTGTTCCATAATTTACATATTTCCAGGTTGTAAGGTCAATAATAATAATAATGGAGTAAGACTAGTAACAGTCTCAGTATGAGAATAGGCTCAACGTTATCCTTTTATTCTTCCATTCAAATTCTATAAATACGCTAATGCTACTTAACAATAATAATAAAATAAAAACACAATAACAACTTTTTAGAGAGAGAGAGAGAGAGAGAGAGAGAGAGAGAGAGAGAGAGAGAGAGAGAGAGAGAGAGAGAGAGAGAGAGAGAGAGAGAGANTAAGTGCAGGATATTAATATACGATTTTACTCATGCATTATATAGGGAAGAGAAGACGAACGACTGAGTGATAAAGGGTCAAAGAAAAAGCGAGTGTTTGAGAGAGAGAGAGAGAGAGAGAGAGAGTGAGAGAGAGAGAGAGAGACAGACAGACGGACAAACAGAGAGAGAGAGAGAGAGAGAGAGAGAGAGCTATCTTTCATTATTTAAATTTGAATTTTCTTTTATTTCATTTTTAAGCTTAGTATACATTTATATACAAAATATAAATTACTATTAATTACTTCAATTTTAAGACTACTTTCTACTACTACTACTAAATATTGTAATACTCCTAAATGCTATAATAAACATAAAATATAAAATTAATTAAGGTTTTTAGTTCGGATAAAAAAGTCAATGGCACGAGCGGGATTCGAACCCACGACCTCCGGCTAGATACGCCGCTGCTCTACCACTTGAGCTATCATGACTTCGATCCGCTCGGACACTAACTTCCCATCTCAACCTCACCTCTTTTTTGTCCACCAATTTTTCCTCCTTTTTGTCATTTTTCAAGATGATTCTCGGGGACAAATGAAATGGGCACGGAGAGCTTTCGTGAAGATATACTTCAGAATTATTAAATCCATTACAGTTCGTGGTCAGATTAACCAATTAACTTTATTCAATGAATTAATCTTCTTGAAAGGTATTGGTGGAGATAAGAAAGTCAGTGTCGCGAGCGGGATTCGAACCCACAAAAAATGGCAAAAAGGAGGGAAAATTCGTGAAGTGAAGTTGATACGGGAAGTTAGTGTCCGAGCGGATCGAAGTAACGATAGCTCAAGAGGTAGAGCAGCGGCGTATTTCATCGAAGATCATTGGTTCGAATCCCGCTCGTGGCACTGAATTTGTTATCTCAACCAATACCTTTCATAAAGATTAATTAATTCAATATAGAAATTTAAATTAATTAAGGTTTTTAGTTGAGATAAAAAAGTCAATGGCACGAGCAGGATTCGAACCCACGATCTTCGGCTTGATACGCCGCTGATCTCCCACTTGAACTATCGTGACCTCGATCCACTCGGACACCAACTTCCTATCTCAACCCCAAATTTGAACCTTTTTTATCTCAACTAAAAACCTTAATTAATTGTAATATATTAATTGGTCAAGCGGACCACGAAATTAGTGAATAAAATATAAAATAGAACATTTGTGGCGAGTCGGATGCCTGGCCGAAAAAGCAAAATAAACCTACAAGACATACAATAATAATAATATAAATAATTTTCTGATGATTATATTGTCTTAAGAAAGGAACTTTTGTAATTGCTGTTGATGGGTTTAAATCCCGACACTGCCAAAAAATAAAAAAAATAAAAGATATAATTCCACAATATAATCCACATGGAAATGTTTTTCTTATAAAGCCATAAATTAATAAAAAAATACAAAAAGTCATTAATTATTCCATGTTAAAAACACTTATAAAATTAATAATATTTAAAATAACTCTCTCTATTTTCCTAATTCGGCTCAGCTACACCTGTCCTACATAATAATCATAATCGTTGAGTAAAAAAGTTAATAGATGCTCGTTGTAAAATCTCCTAAACCTTTACTACTAAGTGGTATCAGTGGCGTTTAGCAGTAGGCTTTTTTTAACTTTGGCGAAATTCCAAATATTCAAACAGTGTGATCAAGTAGAACATAACCATCTTGTAGCAATTACGATTGCATTAATAATCTGATAGGATTATTCTATAATCCTTCAGTTTATATAACGTATGACCATATGATGATTTATAAAAATAGCAGGAAACCTATTTTAACCCAAACAAGAATACATAATTGACTTAGTGTGGCTTCTATTTCTAAATCAGGCGAATATGATGGCTATGTGGATTATCGACCAGTAGTGCATACTGCAAGATGTGGACTTCCACTATCCACCTGATTTAGAACCAGTACCTTTAACGCAAAATCCATATGTTGGAGCAGTTTTCAATTCCGAAAACTTGCTGACAACCGCACTAATTCAACTGATGTAACCAACCCCTAAGGTGCAACAATGTCCTGAGGATGGGCTTTAAAGCTTGACAAATTCTTGCAGTTTCTTTTCCTTGTCTATACACCAGACCACGAATATACAATGTACAACATGGAGGGCGGTTGAGAGAGAGAAAGAGAAAGAGAGAGAGTGAGAAAGAGAGAGAGTGAGAGAGAACGAGAGACGGATATCACGGAGAGTCGATCATTCGTTAGGATCCGCATCTTCATATTTCAAAACAACATTTATTAACTGCTTAAGATCCGCAAAGGCCAAAATCTAAGCCGGAGCTAGGCACTTCACCTCCAAAGTACTCTTACCTCATAAAAATCTAACTAAGGCTAGCCCAACCATCTCCATTTTTGCAACCAACAACTGTCACATTCAAAATCCAACTTCTACCTCATCACTGGGGCCTTGAACAGTGATAAACTCTAATCTGTAACTGTCTCGTGACTAAGTGACCAGAATCACTTAATTCTACTCAACTATTGACTGAGCACTGACTACTCTGTTGGTAGCACCCACATTTTGCAAACCTCCTCAGAGGTTCTACTGGAAATTTAGCAACTACCCTCTGGTTTAATAATTTTGCATTTTTTGAGTTTTTGGTAATTCGCCAGTATTTCGATTTTAATATATCTACATTCTAATCGTACAATTCAGTGGTACACAATTAATTATTAGTTAGTTAATCAACTAATTAGCTACACAAAAAAAGTCTTCTCACGAGAAAAAATTGAACATTGTGTGAATTTACCGCAAGTTCTGAATATGAAAAAAATTAATTCATGTTTTCTTAGTGGTATTAATTATTGCTTTTTTTAAGGTTTTTTGTTGGGAAGAAAAATTAGCGTCACGAGCGGGATTCGAACCCACGACGTTTAGCTCCATACGCCGCTTTTCTAAGCCACTTGTTTAGAAGGTCAAGTGGGTTAGAGCAGCGGCGTATTGAGCCGAAGGTCGTGGGTTCGAATCCCGCTCATGACACTAACTTTTTCATCTCAACCAAGACTTTCTCCAATTAAGTGTTTAGTATGGAATGTAAAGCGTGTCCACCCTTCTTTTCTTTGGAATGCTGGATGTTAGGGTTGATATCTCCGTCCTGAAACATTTCCATTGCTGCCCATTTCCAACCCTCATCACATAATAAAAAATTAAAAATGGACAAATTGGCACAAGAAAAGTTTGGATAGCACAGATTGAAAAATTATGATAACTTGTTCTTTTAGGACAAAAGAAGATTCAATGCATACATGTTAATCAATATTCCATTTGCCTTATGCAGAAGTTGATCCATATTTGCTTTATGGTCAAAATTGACCAGATGAATTATTCCAATTAATAATAAAATTATTCTTTTTATCTAATGTTTTTGGTTGAGATGAAAAAAACAGTGTCACGAACGGGATTCGAACCAAAGACCTTCGGCTCAAAGCAGCAATATATTGAGCCGAAGGTCGTGGGTTAGGATCCCGCTCGTAATACTAACTTTTTCATTTCAACCAAAAACCATACATAAAAAGAATAACTAATTGGAATATTAAAAAAGGTTACGATTAACAATAAAAACTACTATAATAAAATCTCTCTTCTGATTAAAAAATCTGTGAAAACAGTTATTCTTTCTGAAAGGTTGCTCTTCTTAAAAATCGTCTTCTCACGACTATAGATCCAGCCTGGAGCCATTTATAGCATTAGAAATAACCAAGTTTTTTTCTTATTAAAACTTCGTCTTAATATAATTTTTAATCATTTCTAGCAGTTTGTTTTACACGGGACAAGTACGAAAGTAATCCTCCAAGGGCAGGTAGAAGTGAAAATCCAGATTGTTCATTCACACAAAACTGAAAAAAACCTAGGTCAAATTTGCAAGTGTTCCAATTTTCCGAGTCAGATCGTGACGAGAATATGCACCTGGCCGTCGAACTAGGAGGGATATGCCGTGGGTGTTAAAAGAATCCGGGACGGTGATACCAAATTCCCTCGTTACCTAGTCTGCGGATGAACAATTGCCCTAGGAACGTTCATAATCCGAACGTTTTTGGCTCAAAATTTAGTCTTACTAGGCCCTCCCACGAGAATTAAAAATGCCAACGTTTGTATATTTAAAATGAGCAGAAGTATAATACGGAAAACTTCGGCTTCCGGTTCACATTTTTAAAGCCTCTCTTGAATTTAAAACCAAACAAAGCGTAAAACAACTAAAAGCAACAGACAGGAAAAAATCATGTTTCTAATTAAATATATTTTCATGAATGTAAATGATTAAGAGTGCTCCAGCACACTGGACCTGGAACTATAGTGCGGTATGCATCCTGAAATCGCGACTAAAAAAAGGCTATTTAAAAAGATTGGTTTGGTTGTACAAGCCTACACAAAAATACTTAGGGTTATTAAACATAGTAAAAAGTAAGCAAGATGATGATGATGATGATGATAAGAAACAATGAAACGATATGGGCCACAGCCCGGTATGTGTCCGGCTTGATGAAAGTGCTGTAGATGTCCCAATTATAATTTGAAGAGTGTCATTCCTTGGCTCCATATAAAGAGCGTGTACGAATGCCACTCAATATGACAATTTTACTCGATCACGGCAGCTGGTATTCTTTTGATTTTGCATTAAACAGGGCTGTTTTATTTTGTATAGTTTATATTAGATATATAATCTGTTGTTTCCTTTTGTGTACATTGAAAGTGAATGTATTTATCGGATTGTATAGCTTAAGAGAGGCGATGGGGGTGGAGGAATATTAATGATACCATTGATCATTAATTAAATTATCTAATCTGTACGTGTAAAGAGTGAAGGGGATGTAAATAGCAAATATTGTGATAAGGAAAGAAAGTTGCATAGATTTAAAATCTCTTTGTGTTCCCGGCTTAAACGACCTACGATTAACAGCCCCTGAAACCAAACTTCATACCGAAGTAGGCAATTGTCAATGTTCGACAGTACATTTTATTTATGTATATATTTATGTGCATATGTATGTATACTAATGTGTAAGTAATATGTATCCATGAATAAAATAAGAATATCATTGATACCATATTACTTCACATACTTCTGTTTATTCATTTATATTCAGTCCTAAAGAAATAAACAAGTATACACGCGCATTAATTTTATCCAACGAAAGAAATTACGATGGTTTTAGTCACATTTTTTAATTAATTATTTCTTCGTTCTGTATGAAATCAGAAGTTGGATTTTATAAAAACTTACAATTAATTAAGGTTTTTAGTTGAGATAAAAAAGTCAATGGCACGAGCGGGATTCGAACCCAGGATCTTCGGCTTGATACGCCGCTGCTCTACCACTTGAGCTATCGTTACCTCGATCCACTCGGACACTAACTTCTCATCTCAACCTTAACTTTTGAATTTTGAGATGGGAAGTTAGTGTCCGAGTGGTTCGAGGTCACGATATCTCAAGTGGTAGAGCAGCGGCGTATCTAGCCGAAGATCCTGGGTTCGAATCCCGCTCGTGCCATTGACTTTTTTATCTCAACTAAAAACCTTAATTAATTGTAATATATTAATTGGTCAAGCGGACCATGAAATTAGTGAATTTATGAAAAATGGCGACAAGTTGACAATTGCAAAAGATATACATTAAATCAGACAATATTTTTTTTAAAATAGTGAAAAATGATTTTTTTTATACTTATTTGGTTAACGTCGAAAACATTTGTTTGAAAATTATTCGGAAATCGTGAGATGCGGTCTGGTGTGTGACGTAGGTTTCAGAATTTTTTTATCGTGCCAACGTTTCGATCTTTATTGAGATCATCTTCAGGTCCTGGGATTTACAAACATAAGAAGTAGAAAGTAGCAAAGTAGAAATACTTTGAATGAATATAATTTTTTTTTTGCATTGTATAAATTCACAGTTTTCCACATCCTACATGTATTTGTTAAACTTAAAAATGTTTTAAATCCCCAGGCCCTGAAGATGTTCTCAATAAAGATCGAAACGTTCGCACGATAAAGAGAATGTTTTTCTAAAGCCTACTTCACACCAGACCGCATCTCATGATTTCCGAATAATCATCGACTAACTGTCACTAATCACCACACATTTGTTTCAAAAATGTTTAAGTGTTCAGTCTGTGATGAAAATATTTGAGTATATTTTTATTGTGAGGATGTTGAGCTTCTCGAGAACCAGGATGATTTTTTTAAATTAATCGTTTTAGTTCAAACTACTTCCTAAGAAGCAAGTTCGAGGTGCTATGGAGAACATAGAGAAAATTTTTTTCTATTTTCTGCTTACTTTTTTATATTTTTTAGAAAATAGAATTACCACCTATATTCTTTTCAAACTCGACCAGGTATGAGCATATATTGTGAATAGTTTGCCATTGTCGATTTTATAACGAATGACACAAGAACCCGGCATTATCGACCGATGCAGCGAGGAGGACTTCATCACCATGCATGTCTCAAAAATAATTTTGCCTTGTTAAACAAACATCGAAACAGCAGGTTAGAAATTAATCAAACCGAGATATTTGAGGGAGAAAATATGTTAAAAATTTATCTCGGGTACATTTCATCTTGACTTAATTAGACGATGTAAAATTTTAATGTATACATAAATATTTTTAAAAACTCTTCCAGATACTACTGTAAAAGGAGAAGCCAGCAAAAGGAGATGCTATGAATTAGAATAAATAAGTTTAAAGATGGATAATCTCCCATCCTCTCTTTAGTTGAGAACAAATGAACTCCATAAAAAATTGAACCCTCTCCAAAATTGTAAATTTAACATGCCAACAGCCGTTTCTTACTCTGTATGGCGTCTCCCTTAGGGGGAGATATGAGAAAACTTAACAATATTTTTTTTTTAAATGCCTTACAGAAAAATTGTTAATCGTCTCGTTCTGAAGAATTACGAGTCAGTTATCCATATCCTGATTATTTAATTCTTTTACAGATTATTTTGAGCTTTGGGCACCCCTGACTTATTCAGCTAAGTTGCAAGCGAACTATCCTCTCATTAGATTTTTGTGTAATTTAGAGTTAATTTAAATATATANATATATATAAACTTTAATCTAGAGATCCAATCTTATGTAGAAAATACACTGACAGGGAAAAAATTCCAAAAGAAAATTCTGCCTTTGTCTCGTTGTTTTATCAATTTGTTTATGATATGTTTTAACTGCGAATATCCATTAGAAGTGAATACACTTAATCCTTAATCCAAAACAATGATAAAAGGTTTTTTAATGTTTACTTTTTACGGAATTGAAAATGTTTATTCGGTCTCATTTGAATTCTGAAGCCATAAATTGTTTAGTTGTCATCTTTGTTTTCTTAATTTCAATTTTTAAACTTAACACTTAGGGATGAGGATGATGCGCGCGGTGTAACCAACTTATTGATGACGGACGTTCCATCAGGTATGCGGCTATTGTCATCGGAGTTCCATACGAAACTCCGCGAGACGCCGTTAGACTTTTCCAGAAACTCGGTCCTACCACAAAAGGCCGGTTATGGACGCCCTAGGGTAACATAAGCATAGGATGTCCGTTTTGTGATTTTGAGAATTTTGCAAAACAGGCACTTTACTGTTCAAGCTGGTGAACTCTTGGAAGTTCAAGGTGTCCAAATTTCTAAACGCACTGCTCGAAGAAGATTCCGTCAGTATGGACTGATGGCTTTTCGCCCGGTAAGAAGAGCAGAATTGACCAGAACACTCAGAGTTGCACGGCTCGCATTTGCTCGAGAACACAATCATTGGTCTTTGGTACTTTTTACAGATGAGTGTCGATTTGCTCTACGATCTCCAAATGGGCGTGAAAGAGTGTGGAGAAGGCGAAATGAAAGGTTCAAAGCTTGTAATTTTTCCCAGAGCCAATCTTTTCAACCTAGCTCAGTGATGGTGTGGACGGGAATTTGGAGTCGCACAAAGTTGGTTGTCGTTCGTGAGGGTCTTTGACGGCTATGTGGATGAAATTTTGAACATCATGAGTTGCCTATCCTCGATGAAATCAGTGACTATTTTATTCTAATTCAAGATAATGCCCGTCCACATGTCGTTCGCATAGTACCAACGTACATTCAACAGCATAACATCGGGTCTTAGCCTCGCCAGTCGTTCTCCAGACTTCAACCCCATCGAACATTTATGGGATAACCTCAAAACACGAATAAGAGCACGTCCATCCTGATACACTCCACGATCTTGAAAAAACTCTTCTTGAAGATTGAACTAACCTCCTGCAAATAGGCATTTCCAGGGTGGTAGAAAGTCAGCCGACGTGTCTTGGAGATGTAATTAACGGAAGAGGAGTAGCTATATTGGAATGGTAATTAAAAATCTAAAACAAAATTACGACTAATTTTCTTTCTTCGTCTTTTTTTATTTTTCATTTTCCTTTGCAATTTACCCGTTTTTTTGCCTGTCAGTGCATAAATGAAGTAGCCGTTCACTTTCGTTCATCAGATCATGATAGATCATTGTAAGTCCAGTCAACATAGAATCAATGAAGCTGTACTATATCACCAGAGTCGAACTTTTATATTATCATTGTTAATAAATTGCATTCTTTTTTTTATCGTTTATTTATAGCCAAAATGACCAATAATAAATAGATAGTATTATATAACAATGATTCCTATTTCACACAAGGAAATGGTGTTTTTGTCGTACAAATACGTGACATCGGATACATGTTCAAAGAAAAATGTCCGTAGTAGAGGGCACCAGGACGATCTTAAATTACATCCAGTACCGATTTTCTATGGTCTTTCAATTTCAGGAAAGCAATTAGTAGACCGCCGATATTGCCTCCCCCTTTCTCAATAATCAAACTTCTACTCCTTAAGACCAAATCTGTCAAGATTTTTTTTTTTAAATTAATGTAAATGAGAGTTTTCAGGCCGTTTATTAAAAAGCGGAATCGCTAAGCGTCATCTCTTCCTTTTGTCAATTTCTCTTACAGTGCGGCGTCTTTTGGGTAATTGATTAATTCAGGAACTAGGCCAAATTAACGAGTCCAATTTGATTAAAAATGAAGGCTTCCACACTTCACAGGACATCGTATCAGTTTGTCGGACTTTTCTCCAGTTTTGCCCCCAATAACATCAATACAATGTGTCTGATTTCTAGCTGATGCGAATCTGTTCATGTTCAAAGGGATTTGGATTGGATAGGAGACGGCCAAACGTTGCAAAAGGGATGGTAATTAAAAAAAAAAAAAAAATCATTTTGACCCAGTACGGTTGGATGAAAGATCAATTGGATCAAATTAGCGCTGGACATTTCTCCCTACGCGATTCTCTAATTTCAGATGAAAAAAAAAGAGATGGGAGATTAGCGGTCGCTTGTTTGCGTCCTTGTGTGAAGGCAAATATTTGCATATTGCCCGAACTGTGGTCTTTGTCCACCACGATCCCTCGGAATACAACCAATCTAAAATTTGCGACGTATCCGACCTAGAAGAACAACAAGCGTACTGTTTGTCGATTCTTTTAGCAGCCTAAAGAAGGAATAAAGTCCATATTGAAACTGACAGAACCAACACACTTTACAAATATTTTCAATTTGGCCGGTACACTGGTCGCATTAATTACCTGCCTTACCGAGACCCAAAACATTTTTAAACAATGTCGACACAAAGCCCATTCACCCAATCTTTAAAACATTTGATTTTATATTTAATTTTGTACGTATTATAAATTAGGCAAATAGCAAAAGTACACAAAGAAATTCCTATGGTCGTAGAACTCGACTTATCTAATACAAACGATAATAATAATAAAAGCATACTTATTATATGTAAATATACAAAACTTTCATGTACAAGAATTAAATATAAAACTAAATAAACACTATAGCATATCCACAGTATGTCATAAAATTACCAGCAATAAAAACATAACTTAGTAATGATATCGGATATACTTTACTGATCAGCCTTCCACATCATATTATATATTAATCCATGTTATGTTTAGCGGTCATAATTATTTCAATTAATTATTCTTTTTTTCCAAGGTATTTGTTGAGGTGAAAACGGATTCGAATCCCGCCGAAGGTCGTGGGTTCGAATCCCACTAGTGACACAGACTTTTCCATCTCAACCAAAACCTTAGATAAAAAGAATTTTTGATTTTCATTATGCCTGCAAATTTTTTATAGATGTTCTTATTATTTAATATTTAAATTGGTAATTATACTTCTATAGTCCTGATGAAGGGAGTATATACATTCTTCGAAGGCTCAACGAAATATCTGAGGCTTTTCTTTTTACTTGACCTAACGACTAATTCCACTATTTTTCGTGGTCCGCTTGACCGATTAATATATTTGTATTAATCAAGGTTTTTCGTTGAGATAAAAAAAGTCAGTGTCACGATCGGGATTCGAACCCACGACCTTCGGCTTGATACGCCACTACTCTACCACTTGAGCTATCATGGCATTTGAAAAATGGCAAAAAGGAGGGAAAATTCAAAAGGTGGGGTTGAGATGGGAAGTTAGTGCCAGAGGGGATCGAGGTCACGATAGCTCAAGTGGTAGAACTAGCGGCCCTATCAAGCCGAAGGTAGTGGGTTCGAATCCCGCTCGTGACACTGACTTTTATCTCAACTAAAAACCTTAATTATTCTAATGACTAATCATGTTTATTGTATTGTTTTTTCATTGTTTGTTTTTACTTTATTGTATTCCCAGCTCATTATACATCATTGACATAAAATAGGCAATTCAAAGTCCTGATAAAAGATTGTTCCAAACCTCGACGAAGGGACTGAGTGTTTTCTTTCCAATCGACCTCATTTATGATCATTCAATTGGTGGAAATGATACTTTTTTTCTATTAATAAAATTATAATGTTAAATAATTTCTATTAATTTCCCTAATCATTTGGTAATACTCCTTCAACAGAATAGAAATAGATGTTTTGTTAATAAATATTTAAGGCCAAGTCCTGACGAAGGTTTCCTCGAAACTTCGAGGATGGGACTTAGTTTTGACTCTAATTTATCTCATGCTTAATCTTTTTTAAGTTTGTGCGTGGTGATTAGTGACCGTTAGTAGCTGATTATTCAGAAATCGTGAGATGCGGTCTGGTGTGATGTAGGTTTCAGAAAAACATTTTCTTTATCGTGCCAACGTTTCGATCTTTATTGAGATCATCTTNTTGATCCCCTTCTTCATATATAACATCATTTTCAGTGTAGAAATGTATGGTGATTAGTGACCGTTAGTAGATAATTATTCAGAAATCGTGAGATGCGATCTGGTGTGATGTAGGTTTCAGAAAAACATTTTCTTTATCGTGCCAACGTTTCGATCTTTATTGAGATCATCTTCAGAGCCTGGGATTTACAAACATAAAATTTAAACAATGTTTGTAAATCCTAGGCCCTGAAGATGATTTCAATAAAGATCGAAACGTTGGCACGATAAAGAAAATGTTTTTCTGAAACCTACATCACACCAGACCGCATCTCACGATTTCTGAATAATCATTTTTTAAGTTTATTCCTCGCACATAATCCAAATCGGTGATCTGTTGGCATCACATATTTAAGTCATCGTCCTGAAGAAGGTTTCTTCGAAACCTAGACGAAGAAGTTCAGAGTTTTCTTTCTAATCGACCTCCTAATTATTAGTTTCATATTCCTTTTACCGGAATACAATCGATTTTTTGACAATACTAATTTAGTAGAGGAGTGAGGAAGGATTCCTCAAAATCTTCCCGGAAAGCTGGACGAAAGAAGTTAATGTTTTCCCCAACCTCTGCGTAATCATTTTTTGAAAAAATTCTTTGCACACAATCCTCAAAAGGAAATTGTTTCATCAATTCAAAATTGCTTACTAAAATAAAAAAACGAATACGTTGAAATTTCTCTTAATATCTTTTCTCACACACATGTTCCAGACATTTCTCAAAAACCGAAATCACTATTTAAATCGTATGACGTTTCTATGAAATTTAATTTGATTTATGAAAATAAAATAAGGAAAATATATTGCAGGCTGAAGGCAAAAGTTTTTCCTTTGTCCAGTTCGAATATTGTTTATTTAGTATCTTGTGCAAATTGGGACACGCATTATGTGGGTCAAATTAGGCAAAAATTGTCCAAAATGGATGGATGGAACACGATAGATTGGACTGGACGAAATCCAAGTCTTGATGACGGTTTCTTTGAAAATCCTGACGAAGGGTTGGATGTTTTCTTTCTGATCGACCTTCCAATAATTTGGTTAATATTCCTTAAACAGAATACATTCGATTTTTTGACAAGAAATAATTAATGTAAAGGACTGATGAAGGATTCCCAGCTCTCGCGAAGGCGAAGAAGGAACTTAATATAAATTCCAAAACTAATTCTACATACAATAGATTTTTCACACAAATTTTTCTTCACAAATAAATATTAAAAAATATCAAAAATGTTTAACACCTAATGATCCCATGCGTTTCGGTAACATTTTAAATGTTCGTTTACATAAAATAAAAGCGTAAAACGAAATTCTTTTATTTTTTAAAAGACTTTTTACTATAAAAATGAAAGGAGTTGCACATCTCCATGATCTGGAGAACCTTGAACATTACTTATGTTCATTATATTTCGTGGTCGATTGACCAAATTACTTATTTCAATTAATTATTCTTTTTATGTAAAGTCTTGGTTGAGATGAAAAAGTTGGTGTCACGAGCGGGATTCGAACCCACGACCTTCCACTCAATACGCCACTGCTCTAACCACTTGAGATATCGTGTGAAGTCAAGATAGCTTAAGTGGCTTGAGCAGCGGCGTACTGAGCCGTAGGTCGTGGGTTCGAATCCCGCTCGTGACACTAAATTTTTCATTTCAACCAATGCCTGCATAAAGATTAATTACTTATGTTGTTCAATCTTTGCGGTTATAAATTAAATACGTATTAGTATCGTGCTAATATTTGTGAAATAATATTAATGTCATATTACTATTTAGTCATAGTATAATGAATTGTTAAAATAATGCTTTTTAGTTGTTTAGGTTTTAATACAAATTTAACGAACAGGAGAAGTGTCAGAACTCCGGTCTTAGAAAAAATTAGGTATAGAAAAGTGGTAGCAGTAGAGACAGTGGCAAATGAAAAAGTTTATTAGCAGCTATAGTAGCAATAATATATTGAATTCCAGCAAGACGGGCAAAAAAGGTGACAAATTAAATCCTCCCCTGCCATGAAAAAGATTGTATATTTGTCGAAGGCGACAATCGTGCATTCATACGAAGAACTGAGGAAGAAAATTAGGGCAACTTTATTCGACTGGTAGTGAATGAATTTCCCGGTTGGCCGCTCTTCGCCTCGCAAATCACCTTGCCGTGTTGGATGATGGATGCCAATTTTGTTTTGCGAACAGGGCTTAGTACAATGGAGAAGTAGACGGATGGTAGGGTGACTAATGGAGTGGAAGTGCCCAAGAATGCAGATAGCAACGTGTAAGTTCTCCGTCGCCGCCCCTTAAGAAGATCTATTACGGACTCTGGGACCGCCCTCACTCGAGTTTTTCGCACCATTAACGCCTCCCAACTTACCAACTTTACAAAGGGGGGAGGGACTTAAAGATAGCGTTGACAACTTCGCGAGACATTGTATTCATAGGATGATTGGTTGGGATAAATCGTCTTTATGTTTTCAACTTTTAACAGCTTAACGAGCCTAAATTGGAAACAGCAAGTATTAATGACTTATTGAAGCCAAGTGAAAGTGGCCATATTAAATTTCACCAAGTTGACATAAAATTTACCTTACAAAAATACAATAATTATGGCGAGAAAACAAACAGCATTGTTAGGTCAAAGTTAAATTTAAATTATTGACAAAATAAAAAATAAAAGTTTTTAGCTGCACGGCTGATCAATGAAATTACCACGAAACTAGAATTTACCTTAACGATCCAAGCTTTTTATTATTTTGTTTCACCGTTCCAGTTACCATTCTATTGTACTATGCTTACTACGACGGTTAACCTCGTGTTTTACACCGTTAGTTTTGGATTCTAGACAATTGATTCTGTTTTTCTTTTCTACCCATCTCAATGAAAAGAAAAGAACGGTTGATTAAACAGTTCCGCTCCTGCCGTTCGTTTTGCGGACAATAAAATCCACATCTTTAGTTACGTCAATTACTATTTTTCTACAGTTCCATGGAGACTGGCTAATGGATAAATGAGTGAGTGAGAAGAAGGAAGAAGGGGAGAAAGAGAGAGATGGAGAGAGAGAAGGAAATATGAACAATCATCACAATCAATCGACATCAAAATTCCGACAAGGATAAACAGAGCGAAGGTGTTATTGTTTGACCGAAAAAAGAAAGAGTGAAAAGTGACAGCGAGAGATAGAAAAAGGAGGAAGGAGAAAGATAGAAAGAATTAAGGGTGAAAGATAGAGAGTGGGAGAGGGAGAGGGAGAAGGAGAAGGAGAAGGAGATGGAGAGCGAGAGAGAGAGAGAGAGAGAGAGAGAGAGAGAGAGAGAGAGAGAGAGTCAGAAATGTGAACACAGATCAAAATAACATTCCGAAAAGGATAAACAGGGGGAAGATGTTATAGTTTGATCAAGAAAAAGAGATAGAGAGAGCAAAGAGAAAGAGAGAGAGAGGATAAAGAAAGAGAGAGTGAAAAAGAAAGACAAAGAGTGAGGGGAAGAGTGGGAGAGGGAGAAGGAGAAGGAGAAGGAGAGCGAGAGAGAGAGAGAGAGAGAGTCGGAAATGTGAACACAGATCAAAATAACATTCCGAAAAGGATAAACAGGGGGAAGATGTTATAGTTTGATAAAAAAAAGAGATAGAGAGAGCAAAGAGAAAGAGAGAGAGAAAGGATAAAGAAAGAGAGAGTGAAAAAGAAAGACAAAGAGTGAGGGGAAGAGTGGGAGAGGGAGAAAGAAAGAGAGAGCGAGAGCCAGAAATGTGAACAAACAGATCAAAATAGACATTCCGACGAGGATAAACAAGGGAAGGTGTTTGAAAAGTGTTTGTTTGGAAAGTGTTTGACCGAAAAAGAGAGAGAGAGAGAGAGAGAGAGAGACGAGAGAAAAAGAGAGAGTGTGAAAAAGAAAGGATAAAGAGATACACAGAGAAAGAAGAAAGAGAGAGCGGAAGGAGGAAGACATACAAAGAGAAAGGACAAAGAGAGAGAGAGAGAGAGGAAAGAGAAAAAGAAGAAGGAGGAAAGCGGAAAAGAGAGAGAGGGAGAGAGCGGATGGAGAAAGAGATACACAGACAAAGGAGAGAGAGAGAGAGAGAGAGAGAGGGAGAGACAGAGAGAGAGCAAGGAGAAAGACAGAGGGGGAAAGAAAGAGAAAAAGAAAAAGAAAGGATAAAGAAATATATAGAGAAAGGAGAAAAAGAGAGAGGAAGGAGGAAAGCGGTAGAGATAGAGAAAGGAAGTAGAAGAAAGAGAGAGAGAGTGAGAGAGAGGAAGGAGAACGAGAGGAAGGAGAACGAGAGGAAGAAGGAAAGCGGGAGAGGGAGGGAGGGAGGGAGAGAGAGAGAGAGAGAGAGAGAGAGAGAGAGAGAGAGAGAGAGNAAGGGTAGAAGAAGGAAAGCGGAAAAGAGAGAGAAAGAAAAAGAAAGGAGAATGAAATAAAGAGAGAATGGAGAAAAAGAGAGAGGAAGGATGAAAGCGGAAGAGATAGAGAAAGGAAGTAGAAGAAAGAGAGAGCGTGGAAAGGAGAGAAAAGAGATAGAGAGAGAGAGAGAAAGGAGGAGGGAGAGAGAAAAGAAAAATAGAGAGATAGAGAAAGGAGGTAGAAGAAAGAGGGAGAGAAAGAGAGAGGTCGGCGAATGAGAGAGGGGAAAGAGAGAGGCACTGAGACAGATAAACAGACAGTTACAAACAGTTAAAATATTTGAACAAAAAATTTCTAAACGTAAAACTTCGAGCAAAGAGCAATATGTACCATTAAGTGATTTGTTATTTTATGACCCTTGGGGGCCTAAATTAAGACTTGTGACATTTAAAAATATTCCTTTTAATAGTTTTCATTACAATTTTTATTCCTAATCAAAGTGTTCCTACTGTGAATTTTTATAATCTTCAAATTATGATTGTTTTCGATTGAAATTGGTACTCTTAGTAGCTCTTGGGTAAACTATGCTTGTACATGATCGTTCCAACCCGCCGTCTTATTAATCTTCCGTAACAAAGCATCTCATTTGTGATGTTTCCTGCAAGCGACTACCTTATAATGACGACTAAAATTCCTCCCTCTCACAATAATTCCGTACCTTATCGTAATAGGTCTTTCCTGTTAGCCGAGAAAGATAAAGAAAGTACTTTGACGACATGAATCAAAAGAAAAATAGAACAAAAGTCCCTCAGAGAGAAAAACCTCTCTCTTATCTAGCCCACTGGGATTCGTTTTAAAACGTGAAACTCCTAATTTATAAGTAAATGAGGGTGTTTGTTATTACCATAATAAACATATTAGGTTTTACTTAACATTAAGACAAACACCAAACGAATCAATATTGACACTGTTATTCCATTTATCGCACCGGTTAACTTTGTATTCGCCCTCGGCGACTTGGCGGTCAGGTGGATAGACTAAAAATAATCATATAACAAAATAAACAACAGCCCCGATTAGACGGAGGAACCGCTCTGAGACATGACATCACTACTATATAAAAAGACATCTAGGTCACTACACTTTTTGTAAACAAAACGAGGATGAGGGCGAATATCGCTGGTTTGTAGAGCAGTTGAACCCCAGGATGGGTCGACGGTTGCAAAAAATAAAGATTTCTAAATCCAATGTTTTCTTTCAGGATGAGTGAAAATATAAAATAGGTCATAGTATGCGATAAAAGATCTCTATAGACTCTAGTTCAATGTGACAAATCTAATATCATAGAGATAGAGGGTAAAGCGATTCTCCTGGTCAGATGAATTTCAATTAAATTAGGAAAATAACCTAACTCCGTTCGAATTGAATTGAATTTAATGCAGATTTTTCCCCTCAGACGGTTTTAAACCATGAGGAATGTCTTTTTTGCTTTGTAATATATAATGCCGATCCGTAAACTTTGTATCTTTATTAAACAATAAAGGCTTATAGTAGTAGTAATGCAGATTTTTCAGTTATTTCTTCTATTCAACCTTTTCAAAATATTTAAATATCTAAATAAACTTAAATTCTTGTAAGAGAATGTATTACATAATATACTACATAAAATGTACTTTTTTTTACGATGGTTCGCAACATCAGAGGTCATATAAACCGTCAGGGTGCAGTTGTTTTTGATAAAAAATCCCCTGTCGGGTTCGAATGCAGGGCCGCTGGATTCGAACCCGGGACCTTCACCTTGTAGTGATGAGCGCTAAACCGTTGCGACCACCGTAGCCCCCCATAAAATATACTTGATTACAAATCTACGGGAGTAATTATACATTATTAAATATAATAATAATTAGAATAAAGTAATTGTTAAAATTAGTAATGCCGTACATATTTATTTAAAAACAAGCTAACGAGATCTATTATATAATATTAATATTAGTTGAATCATTTTATTGTTTTTTCTATTTTTCCCTTCCTCTCAGTTGTTATAGGTCTTCTTTTTGTCTCTACTGGTTTTTAGTTTATATTTTTTAATACTTTGTGTTCCCATCGTCCAAGTGTTGTACAACTATCATACCTACATATTTAAAAAAAATATTTCGAATTTTCTTGTAACATTATTACTTAAATAATTTTTATTGTTTTTTCTATTTTTCCCTTCCTCTCTGTAGTTATATGGTCCTTTCTTTGTATCTATTGGTTTTTAACAAATATTTTTTTACGCTTTATTTTACCCTCTTCCAAGGGTTGTAGAACTATCATACCCACATATTTAAAAAAACATATCTAAAGTATTCTTGTAATATTATTTTGATATTTGAAAAAAAACTTAAATAATCAATCACCACAAAAAACACAAGCTGAAACTAATAAAATAAACTGTTATTAAGGAGAAAAAAAACCATCCAGATATTAATATAAAAAAATATTTATTTATAAATTAAGTAACGTTTGGATTCACCTCTCCATTATCTCTCTCTCTACTCTGCCTGTTTCTCTCACTCTCTCATTCTCTCTCTCTCTCTCTTTCTCTCTATCACTCTCACTCTCTTTCTCTTGTCTTGTTGGTTTATCTATTTCCCTCCACATTTATTTTCATCTGTTTGTCCATGTTTCTTAATATTTCTCTCACTCTCTCTCTCTCTCTCTCTCCTCTCTCTCTCTATCTATTTATCTGTCTATCTCTCTCTTTCTCTCACTTTCTCTCTCTCTCACTCTCTCTCTCTCCCTCTCTCTCTCTCTCTATCTATCTATCTATCTATCTATCTATCTATCTCGTCCCATCGCCCTACGCCCTTCTTTCTATACCTATTTATTTATCCTGCTTTTGTTTTCTTTCCCGTATTTTTATTTGTTGTTTTTGGAGATCGTTTATAAATTACAGTACATTGAGTACACGTATTAAAGTAATACCTTACTCTCCCTCATCCCTAAAGGAAAGTAACGAGTAATTCGAAAAACAAATTTCATTTCACGTATCAATCAATGGTAATTTTAAACGAAAAAAATCATACAAACTAAGATTCTAGCCCGTGAAATTGTAGCAGAATACATGGTGTATCAACTTCTATAGTTCTTCCTGCTTTTTGTAAGAAAAATTAACAAAAAATGATCTTAGAGTTTGTATAAGACCATTTTTTGTTAAAGTTAATCGTTTTCGAAATAAACGAGCACAGCCATCTTGATACATAAAAGCATACCTCCACATGCTTCTTCGTTGGACATAACTCAGAAATGGTCGATCCTATCAAAATTTTCCTTTCAGTACAAGTGGCAATAAAATAAGGTCTAGAATCGAATTGTATAATTAAAATATGGGTTTCTCATTTAATATAATAAATTGAATGTCATGTCCCATCTAGATGAGAAAGTTGTGTTAAATCTACTACCACCCCTCGATTCCTAGTCAAATTTAACTTGGGTTGTGCATAAGATCATTTTTTGCTAAAGTTAAACGTTTACGAAATAAAAATGGTGGGCCATCATGTTAGAGAAAGCATAAACCCCCCCCCCTAACACGTCTTATGTCGGGCATAACTCAAAAAAGATTAATCCTATCAAAATTTTTCGTTCAGTAAAAATAAAATAAGATCTAGAATTGTACAATAAAATGTGGGATTCTCATGTAATATAATAAAGTTAGTGTAATTTCCCAGCTAGATGAGAAAGGTATGTTAAATCTGTCACCACCGCGCGATTCCTAGCCAAACTTGAGATTTGTATGAACGTGATAAAAAATAATTAATATATCACCAAACGTAATATCATAAAATCTAATTATATTTTGAAAGTAAGACAAGCCTTAAAAGTATTAGCTTGGACGCCTGTGAATTTAAAACAGTTCTAACAAAATTTTTCTATACCTAGCTAAAAAAATTTAGTTGAGTTCCACTTTATCCCATGCATTTTGTTTAAAAGAAAAAGCCATTTTGAAAAGTTTGTTGTTGCTTAAACGATTTTTCATGTTGGTTATTTTAACGTCTTTTTATGCTATTACTTCACCTACGGTATATAACAAAGTTTGACCTAATTATTTTGTGAAGTTATTTTGTACACATTTTCTGTTATAGGTGTTTTAAAAAGTTTTAACAAGTATTCAGACAAAACAATTTTACTTTATATCTTGATTTCTCACTCATTTTGTACGATTTGTTTAGCAGATTAGTACGTCAAATTTTTCGCCCTTGGTTAACGGAAAACGATGAAATTCATCGAACCGTGCCAATATTGCAATCCAAGGGGAAATAACCGAATCTCGAGAAGAATAGATAGCTAGGAAGCTAGTTTGCCGGGGCACAATCGACTTCCGCGGCCGGTCCTCGAACAATTCGCCCATTGAGAACAGCCCCGCGGACCGAATTGGCCACGCTTTCCACGGAACTAGAGTTTTTCCGAGCGAAAGCGCAAAAGAAAAGCCAAAAGACACGTAGTTTATTGGCGTTGAAAGGAAGGAGGAGAAAAAAAAACTGGAAGAGGAGAGATTGAAAACCCCGGATGGTTAACAAGCCATTAGGTAACCGGCGAAATTAAACGGACCGGTCGCTCGACGATAAACCTAATAACAACTTGGTCACAGCCGTTCATGACTATTTTTTCTGCTTTAAGTTCCTTTAGAAGGGACAGCGAACTAATTACTTTAAAAGCACAAAATCCAGCTAAGTCAGGCGATTAGTGATATGCCAATGTTGGCATTCTCTCCAGGCCAGATAATTCTAATTAGGTCGTTTCCATGTTCCATGCTCAAAAGGTACCAATTTTGTAGCAGAAATCAAAACAATTTCGACTTATTTTTTAAAAAAATTTTACCTTCATTTACACTCTTGCAAATTATAGTTCATATTTATTGGTAAATTGATCTTTTGTAACATATAAACAACCGTTCAACATTTTTTTAAAAAATCCAAAACGGTGTATAACTACAAAAACGTCGTTTAATAATAGCATAAACCCCGTAAGATTTAAGTTTTACATTGTAAAATATGAAATTTTTTACGTCCTGGGCATGGTTTAACGATTATTCTTTATACAGTTTTACGCATCAGCATTTAGCCGGGAATTGGATTTCTCTGAAGAAAGCGAACAGCATGAAATTGACAGGTTTCCAGATGACAAAGCAGTACAATTTCCTTAATCTTTGACATGTTTGAAAGGCCTATAACTTTCTCTATTAAATCGTCTTATCCAACAAATAATGAACATGTGACAAAAGCATCTTGAATTTCGTATCAGGACGTTATCTTTCGACATTTCAATTTTTTTTACGGAAAAGTTGAGAGGTAAAACAAAAACAAACAAAATTTGGAGAACTTAAAAAAACGCAAATTTCATCTGGAAATTTTTTTAAATTTCATTTATTTTCTTCTACAACTCTATACAACAGCAGATTGGATTCCAATTTCTGATTGTGACAGTTCTGGCGCTATAGAGAAAGCAACCAAATGAAGCCAGCCTAGATTAATAATAAGATTATTCATCATTCATGAGGTGCTTAACCGAAACGAGAGAGAGAAAGAAAGAGAGAGTGAGGAAAGGGGAAGCGGAAGGAGAAGGATAAAGAGAGAGAGAGAGAGTGTGAGAGAGAGGAGAGAGAAAAGAGAAAGGAGAAAGAGAGAGAGAGGAAAAGGGAAGGAGAAGGATAAAGAGAGAGAGAGAGTAAGAAAGAGAGGAGAGAGGAGAGAGAAAAGAGAAAAGCGAAAGGAGAGAGAGAGAGAGAGAGAGAGAGAGAGAGAGAGAGGAAAGAGAAAAGAGGAAGGAGAAGGATAAAGAGGGAGAGAAAAAGAGAGAGAGAGCGCGCGGAAAGCGGGAGGAAAATTTAGAGAGAGAGTGAGAGAAAAAGAGAGAGAGAGACAGACATAGAGCAAGCAATATGAACAGAAAGGGCAAAATATGCATTCGGACAAGGATAAACGGAGGGGAAGTGTTATTTTTCTAACGAAAAAAAAGAGATAGAGAGAGAGAGAGAGAAGAAGAGAGAGATTTAAGTTCTTTTAAACGAGATAGGGAATTAATTGCTTAGGACAAAAACAGTTGGCATGTGAAGATCTGTGTGATGTTTGTTATTGTTCACACTTGAGCAGAAGCAAGTAGTCATAATTGACAAGTTTGTAATCTTTGAATATTGGAATATTTGGCCGGCTTGTATAAACTTGGCACCATTATATTTGAGTAGGTTTGTGTATGTTGAAAGTTTTGATTTTCATGGTCATATTGATCGTCGGGTCAGTCAAAGCATTTTAAAATGTGTCTGGTTTTTTTTTTTTTTTTTTTTTTTATCGTGTATGGAGATACCAAGTTGATCTTTTATCAAATGTAAGCCATAACTTGGTCGGATTGAATAAGTTCTTTACATAAGTATATGATAGTACACGTCTCAGGGCGGACTGTAAACATGATGTGTTCCAATTTTGAGAAGTTCAACTTTATTATCCTTATATATTAAACAATTTCCAATTGTTGCCCTGTGGGTGTGTTAATTAAAGGGAAAGCTTGAGTAGAAGAGGTGTGACAAGTTAATATAAGGGTGTCACGTGCGTATGTGGCGGTAAGTACATTTACATTTGTGGGTATGCCAGAAATAAAATTGTTTCAATTAAAAAACGTTATTAAACTAGATTGTTGTGAACATTGGTGTAAATGATTTGCAATTTTGAGCACCGAAATTACTTTTTAAAAAAATTTGAAAATTAAAAATAATATTTATTTATTATATACTTCATTTCTGTAAAGTTTAATTGTTGCGAACCAAAAGTTTTATTCATTTCACTGCAATTCAAATGGTCAAGAGCCTACAGTATAAAAACCATGCATAAAAAAGTAAGACTAACAATTCAACATTAGATAAAAATTCACTAATTTCGTGGCCCGCTTGACCAATTAATATATTACAATTAATTAACGTTTTTAGTTGAGATAAAAAAGTCAATGGTACGAGCGGGATTCGAACCCGCGATCTTCGGCTACTCAAAAAGGTGGAGTTGAGATGGGAAGTTGGTGTCCGAGTGGATCGAGGTCACGATAGCTCCAGTGGTAGAGCAGCGGCGTATCAAGCCGAAGATCGTAGGTTCGAATCCCGCTCGTGCCATTGACTTTTTTATCTCAACTAAAAACCTTAATTGATTCTATTAGACAAAAAGAATAGATTACGACGTAAAAACTACTAGCCAAGGAAAAATAAAACATAAAAAATACGCAAAATGCAAAAAAATATATCCAAGGTGTATCAACTTCTATACTACTCCCATTTCATTCGTAAAACAAGCTCGTCATGCCCGTTTATTTCGAAAACGATTAAAGTTAGTAAAAAATGGTCCCATACAAACTCCAAGTTAATTTTTTGTTAATTTTTGTTACGAAAAGCTTCTTCCGTCGGACTAAAATCAGAAATGGTCGATCCTATGAAAATTTTCCTTTCATTGGAATAAAGTAACCTCTAGAAACGGATTGTACAATAAAAATGTGGTATTATCTTTTAAAATAACCTAGTTAGTGTCATTTCCCAGCTAGGTGAGAAAGTGATGTTAAATCTGTTATCACCATGTGATTCCTAGCCAAAATTAACTTGTGCCTTGTATAGGAACGTTTTTTCATAAAGTTGAAGTTCATAAAGTTTTCGAAATAGAGGGTGTCGGCCATCTTGCTACATAAAAGCATACCTCCTCACGCTTCTTCTCGGACATAAATCAGAAATGGTCGATCCTATCAAAATTTTCCTTTCAGTAAACGTCGCATCAGATTCTCATTTAAAATAACAAAGTTAGTGTCATTGCCAAGCTAGATGAGAAAGTTATGTTAAATGTGTGACCACCACGCGATTCCTAGCCAAAATTAACTTGGGGTTTGTATAAGAACATATTTTGCTAATATTAATCGTTTCCTTATTAAATTATGAAAAACAATTAGGAGTCTGAGAAAAGGTCCGCGACATCTCCGTATAGATTAATGTGGACTGTCCGAAAAAGAAAGCATTCCGAACCATAATTCGTCCTATGTTGGGGAACATAGAATAGCGCAAGGGAGCTGAGTCGGCACTGGACGACCCTGATACCAATGCAGGACAAGACCTCCGGGGAATCATTCCTGTTGTTAAGTATCCTCCAAATGAGCAAAGCTGAAGCGCAAATTCTTCTCAGTCCAGTCCAAACCAAATCCATTCTTCCACTATAAGGGAGCATATATTCATAATATATGGGTATTTTGAACCACAAATATTTAAATGTACTCATTGGGAACCTCGTGGTATCATGAGCGATCCGCCGTTTGATCCGGGCGACCAAACAATATTAGCATACTCCAACTGGCAACTAACAAGCAATTCTTAGAGGAATTTTATTGAAAACAATTTTTAAATGAAGCACAAATTTTTAAATGATATTTTTAACAGCTTCAAGCTTCAAAAATCTAAGTTTTTTTTATTAAAAATAAATCCAAGGTCCGAGAAGGAAACGACGTCAATGGGATGATAGTTGAATTGATAAAAAAATAATAAGCCAAGCTCATTTGTGGCCTATTTATCGTAAAATCTTATGACCTTACACTTATTTTGATTTAACGCAAGATTATTATTGTCGCAACAAAATCAGAAAGCGTCCAGATCTTCCTGCAGTAAACCACGTCGCTCAAATGAGCAAGTTGGGCGAAGGATTTTTAGGCGTCAGCTAAGAGAAAAAATCTGGAGTTTTTAATGACTAATGCAACGTCATTGAAAAATGGACAACAATACTGGACCCGAATGTGAGCCTTGAGAGACACCGGACTCAATGATACACATGGGGCGATAATCCTTCCTCGAATATTACAATAAAAGATCCCCTTGACAGAAAAGAATCGATCCAACCCCAAAAGGGTTATCTAATCCTACCTTTTCCAGTTTTTTCACGAAGATTGAACTGTCTACTGTGCCTTAGACAAATCCGTGTAAACATAATGAACAAATGACAGTTTTCCAAACGATTCTGAATGAAATCCTTGTAACGAACCAAAATTATACTGGAATATTCTTTCATGATAATACGTTGCTGAAGAATAACATGTTTGAATGAACATGAATGAATGAAAAGTGCGTTTTATGTGCGTCGTTTAACTATTATACTTATGTATACATTTGCGACATATTACCTACGTTCGTGAGTTAATTTGTCTTCAAAACGGGGCCATTGTTTGAGTTGTTATTTTACCAGTTAATTCGAGGGTATTCGTGAGATCATCTGTAAATTTCACATAATATTACGTACGACATATCACCCACAATTACTCGGCGACAGTAGAAACAAGTTGTTTATGTGTAACTTGTCATCTCTCCGACAAATGGGTTAAATGGATCGACAGTTTCAACCGTTCAGTAAGTAATTGGAGTTTCAAGTTTAATATCACACTCGACGTGCTCGATATTGTTTGAAACAGTATAAATGAACTTCTATAGTTAATCTAATAATCAAAGCATGTTTTGAGGAAAGTTCTTTCCTATTCGATTGCATTAATGGTGAAATATTCAAAAACCTAAGTCTAAAATATCTGGAATGTGGCAGAAACCACCAAACCCAACAAGCGGAAAACAAGACTAATCATTGTACTTGGCCTATTTTTTAGCTAGCCCTAACTAACGGGTTAAAATCACTTGTTTAAAAAAATGTACCATAAATAACATCAATTTGGATTTATTTGTAAGCAACCAACGAAATGCCCTAAAAAGGCCTTAGTCGAAGAGATATCCAAGGTGACCCAAGAACAGATGTTAATATGCCAGAAAATTTTGAATATGTCAACTGTAACAAAAATATCCGTGTTGTCTATATTCCAATTCTTAATCGTACTCGAATTTTGACACATTTAGCGCCCATAGGAAAGTCTTCCCGACTTATGAGCTGTAAACGTATGTAATTAATTCCTCAAAAGTCAGTGATCTTAAAATTAACTTTTCAATTAATTAAGGTTTTGGTAGAGGTAAAAAAGTCAATGTCACAAGCGGGATTCGAACCCACGACCTTCGGCTAAATACGCCGCTCCTCTACCACTTGAGCTACTTGACCTCTACGTGACTTGGATCCACTCGGACACTAACTTCCCATCTCAGGCCACCTTTTGAATTTTCTCTCCTTTTTGCCTCAAAAATTCATTTTGAAAAATGGCAAAAATTCAAAAGGTGGGGTTGAGATGGGAAGTTAGTGTCCGAGTGGATCGAGGTCTCGATAGCTCACGTGGTAGAGCAGCGGCGTATCTAGCCGAAGATCGTGGGTTCGAATCCCGCTCGTGCCATTGACTTTTTTATCTCAACTAAAAACCTTAATTAATTGTAATATATTAATTGGTCAAGCGGACCACGAAATTAGTGATTTCAATGTCATAACGTTGAAATCTCAATGTCACAGAAACAACTAGAGTTAAAGTGCATAAAAACGCAGAAACTCGATCATACCATGCAATAAGTGGAAATTCAGTTATTGTCTATTTAAAATAATCTTACACGAAGGGAAAACCTATTAGCTTTAAACTTAAATTAAACTCAAAGGAAAATAAATTCCCAAACCTTCCCAAGGCAAGGCCCGACGAGGACAAGCTCAAACATTTCCCCATTTTCATATTTCACACCCAGTTTTTAGTTTAGCGTGGTCCGTCTCTATATAGTCCCCCAAAGATAAAAAATAATACTGCGCAAATAAGATTAAAAGAGTGCAGGTAAAAAGGGAATACTTAAACATAAACAATGGTGATGCATCGTGCGAGCTGATGGATAAGCGTAGATTGATGGGCCATATGATTTATTCATACCACATGTTGACAGGTTATATGGATATAAAAGTGTATGGGTCAATTTTTAATATTTTTCTCCTTTTGCATTTTTCAAATTTTTACCTCAACCAAAACCTTAATTAATTGAAAAAAAAAATTATTTGGTCAAGCGGACCACGAAACCTAATAAAATGTAATAAGCAAAATGAAGTACACTTCACTAAAGCTCTCCGTGGCCATTTCATTTGTCGCCGAGAATCAAATAGATTACACGACATTTGAAAAATAGCAAAAAGAAGGGAAAATTTAAAAGGTGGGGTAGAAATGGGAAGTCAGTGTCCGAGTGGATGGAAGTCACCATAGTTCAAGTGGTAGAGCAGCGGCGTATTTAGCCGAAGGTCGTGGGTTCGAATCCCGCTCGTGACACTGACTTTTTATCTCAACCAAAACCTTAATTAATTGAAAAGAATCTATTTGGTCAAGCGGACCACGAAACCTAATAAAAAACTTAAAATTAACGTTTAATTGCTAAAAATTTGACTTTTCATTTAAAATCGTTTGAAAAATTAGTCATTAAGGTGTTGAAAGTTCTATTAAAAAAGAAGGAAACTCTATTTTGTACCTTTCGCGACTAAGGAAGACATAAGACCCACCAATGATTCAAGATTTCTCTTATGAGTTCAGAGAAGCAGGATGAACTCTTGACACCAGTAACATCTGTCAGAAAACTATTTCATTCTTGTATTCTTTAAGAAGGTAGACAGTTTGAACATTTAATTTAATTTTTAGAAGCTTGTTATTTTTTCTTTTGTTAATTTTTTTTTACCAAAGAGTTTTGCTTACTTCGTATTACTTCCAATATTTTTAATAGAAATTTCAACATCTTAATGTCTAATTGTCTTAAGCCATGTTAAGCGAAAATCAAATTTTTAGCAATTTAATTTTACTCTGGTGATCTCTGAACTGGAGAATTAAGTACGTTTAATTAAAGGTTATAAGTAGAGGCAACTTTTCTGTAAGCTCCATATCTGACAGAATTGACAGAGTCAAGAAAATCTTACACCACCTTTTATACAAAAAGTTTGGAAACTTGGAAAAGTTTTTGTTATAACTGATTTTAAAGCTCTTTCCATTTATGTAATGAAATTTACAGTAGGATTAATATTTTATGAAATACGGGAGCTTTATTGGAAAGAGTTGAGAAAGGTTGAAATAAACAAAAATTGAAATATCTCGAATAAAAATGAGTCTACGTAGAGTGTTTTTAGTCCCATATGACATGTAGAACTATCTCCTAATATATTAACGTCTGTTCACGGAACACCCTGTATATCTCAGTCGTTCGAAGCCAAGAGCACGCAGGAAAATCAAAATATCATACAAGAAGGGCTTAATCAGAATCACTTTACAATATTTTTTACAAATTAATCTCAAAATCCCAAGGTTTGTCGGTCGCCATAACAACCCCCGCACCGCGGTTCCTTGAATTTTGACAAGAATGTAAATATACAAACTGAATTCATTATTGATAATAGAGTGCGTAGACAATATTTCCAAAATCAGCAGCAAATAGTTAAGAATAACTCCCGTTTACTCGGAGTGTACGGGAGTTAAATCTGGTGTAGCGCAAGGTAGTGTTCTTGGACCCATCCTATATCTCTTATTCACTATCCATACTAAACCTAAGGTAGGATGGATGATGGTAGGATAAATGTAATGGTAACAAATCTTTCCTTTGAATCATATTTGAATGAAATCACAAAACTCAATCAAATACCTAGGTGATGAGCATGATAGATAAAATGGAGCCATCACATCCAAGCATAGAACAAAGGTTTTGAGGTTAAAAGGCATTCCCAACTGCCAATAAAAATCATGATCAATTACTAACACCTCTGTTGTATTATACATAGATCATTTTCAAATCAGATAAAACCATTCTTAGATCTCCCACAGTACACAATAGAAAATTGTAACGAACTGATGAGTCTGCTCCAGTAAACCCTCCACTAGTGTACGTATATATTTTAATGCAGTATTTTACCTTCTTTTCTATGTGGTTCTACCTTTTTACTCAGTCTACAACCACAATTATCACACGGTATTTACAGCATACCGCCAAAAACACTAACTTTGCACAATTTCAAAGATTTCGGGATAAAGCACAACAAAACAAAGATAACCCGTAGTTACATTATTTATTTTTACTCAATAGCAACTTACACCAGAACTAAAAAATCCCTGAAGTGTGAACTGAAATTGCAGTTTTCTTGAAAATAATTAGAGTGATTAAAAAATATATATGTCAAAAAGAAACAAGCCTTTCGATCTTGCACTTTGGTAATTGTTATGTATAAATTATAAAATTGTTATGATATTTAAATATCACGGGATAGCTAACTGATCCGATTGACTAGTTAATAATTTAGCCAATGTTTAATTATTAGTTGATCTAAAGAACTAGATCAGTTTCATTACAATAAAGTTGAAACCTTAGTAGCCTTCAGATTGCATTGAACAAATCGCTTCTGGAAAAAAATATCTCAATAGTAGGGCAAGAATAGTTGAACAATGACCGGCTCGTCTACTTTTTATGTATTGATTTTTAAGGTCATTGTTCAGTTTCTCTACTTTCGGACCGTGGATAGAGTAAAGAAAACCGTAAATTGCAGAACCGATCGAAAAGATAAAAAAAGAAAAGCCTGTTCGGAAGAGACTAAAACATTGTTGTTACTAAATGAAAAACTCTTAGATAGCACCAACAGTAAATTTAATAAAGAAAAACCCAAAGAAAAACGTTTTTCCGTTAGGTAAACCTCTTAAACAGTTTTCATTCAGAACACTATGAGACCATAAAAGGCAACAGAAACCGATGACTGTTTTTGACAAACGCCATTCTGCAGATGCCGAGTGTTATTAAACGCATACTTTATTCAGAGAATTTCATATATATTGTACCATATTGAAGGCCGGTCGTTATCGTAAATTTCTCCCAGAGCAGTGGAAAAGGAAGAAATGTTGGATATCGGTGTCGGTCATGGCGGATTTTTTCACCGAGAAACTACTCTTGTATAAAAATTGGATCTTTTCAAAACTTAGCTATTCGCCTCATACACGTTCATTCACAATGTAAAATAAATCACTATTTCCTGCAACGGACGTATAGAGTCTCATGTTAATGGGAATTTAACGGGCGAGATGTATGTAGCCTCATCACAAACGATTCGCAGGGGAAAATATATATATATCGCACCCTCATTTATCATGAGCGCGTTCAACCGAATCGGACCTGCGAATTTATTTTGACACTGAAGAACATTTCATTCGTTCAAATTCCAAAGGAACAATTTTATGATTTCAGGGACATTAGACTCAGAATTTCTGTGTAACCCTCAGAAATTAAGAAAATGATGATGATGAAAATGGTGTAAATGAGCTATTTTTTTATTGAAAAAATGTATCTGCGATAGTGCTAATACTTTTATTACAAATTGAGTGAGAACGTTTTCGTTTCAACAAACACAATTATGTGTGGTGTTTAGAGACCGTTAGTTAATGATTATTTGGAGATCGTGAGATGCGGTCTGATGTGACGTAGATTTTAGAAAAAGATTTTCTTTATCGTGTCAACGATTCGATTTTTATTGAGATCATCTTCAGGGCTCAAAGTGTTTGTTTTCCGTGTAGATGTGTCATTCTTGTATGTCGTGGTGAGAGGGCACTCTCAAGAATAACGTACCTACATGGAAAACACTTTGAGCCCTGAAGATGATCTCAATAAAGATCGAAACGTTGGTTCGATAAAGAAAACGTTTTTCTATAACCTACGTCACACCAGACCGCATCTCACGATCTCCAGATGAACACAATTATATTTTGTATTGCCATGCTGTGTTCATGGAGGGGCAGATCGAAGCCCTCCTCACACAGCAAGCTTGCACACCGCACAACGGAATCCGAATGCATCGAAAACAGGTAAAGACCCCTATAATGTAGGATTCGCTCACAACTCAGATGAAATACTCCTTGAAACAACCAATAAATAAAATATACGAATAATTAAAAGGTATGCCGATGAAAACAAGTTCCTGCTAGTCTAGATTCCCGGCCATATTGGGATAGCCGGGAATGAAGAAGACAAAACGGCTAAAGAGGTCGCATTAGCGCGCGGACCACCCGGCTTATCGGCCTAGCAAATCTCATAATATTAATGAAGACTAATGGAAATATCGATTAGCACAGACGTATTCAAAATTACGGCATATAAAGACTGACATTGGTCCCTCGTCCATGAAGGCCGGGTCTAGAATGGGAAGGCCCATACTTCCCAGGTTACGTATAGGTCATACTAGGCTTCCTGGCGTAAAGAGACCGTGTCGTTTCCCTTTATGTACCGGAAGATTAAGTGTTGAGCATATTTTACAATGCGGAAAACGAGAAGCCTGCAGTATGAGCTAAGGAGTTCCTGCTGAACAATGTGTGGAGAGAGTGTGTTGTCCGGAGAGTGAAAGTAATTTATTAGCGTGAATGGAGGATTTAAATGCGCTCCGAGGAATATGAAGTACTCTGGAGGAGGGAATGTGACTTCTTCGGAGGTGAAAGGAATCGGCTTCGTCAGAATAGAAGTGTGCTTCTAGCTACCTTGCTGGGGGGCCGGGGCGCTTTTATCGGAGGTTTTGCCAGCCTGCCCTTTAGCGGGGCATTGCAGTTTTAGGAACTGATTTTGTTGGAGGGGGGGATGAAATGACTACTCCTGTACTACCAAGTACCCCTGGACTACCAACACACGGATTGCGTATTTTTCGAGGCCTACCTGTAATTTATTGTAATTTACAAAAGGTGGAAGAGGACTACGTGAACTTTGTACATGCGTGTGGTAGATTTGAGCTTATATAAATCAGTAATTTAGAAATTATGGTTTCATAGCCCAGATGTAAGGAGTTCCTTTAAAGCTGGATCGATGAACTGAGCGATTTCATTCTAAATAGCCTCATCCCATTTTTTTTTTTTAGTCAACCATAATTGAATATAAAAGGTATACACACTCCTCAACAGACGTCAGAGAGGGTGAGTGAGTTTGGATTGAGACTGTGTTGAGGGTTGAAATGACCTAGCCATTCAGCCTGGAGCTGAACCTCGGTGACTGGACCAACAATACCAACGAAAATTACAGTAAATTACAGAAAACCTGGCCTGTACACGTTTGTACGTATGTACATGCGTGTGCAAATTTGATTTTATAGAAAAAGTTTTTTTTAAACGAAAATGATTGTTTTGTGTGTTAACCATCATAAAAACAGTCCTAAATATACAATTTCCCGGCCGGAGTTAAAGATAATAAAATACAAGCTGTAAACCATACACTCGGCCTATTTTCAAATATATATTCATTAAATTACATACACGCATGTGATATGCATGCTTATAAAAGTATAAAAACAAGTTTTCTTTATTCAAAAACCTATGAAATTTCACCTCTATAAAATTTAGAATTGCTTAACATTGAAATTTCATCTTTACAGATTTTTTTTTAACGAGAAGAACTGTAACTTTTTTAAACAGAAATTCCATAAATCCTACCAGGTAACAGTACATACCATGTTTTTAATTAAAACAATATATGTACGTCTATTGCAAAGGCAAAAGTTTTTCTAATCGTCACAAGAAACAACAGACTGATCCGAAAGTATTTGTAACTTCTTAATGGAAAAAGACAACTAGACGGCAATAATTAACAAACCCAAATTACTAGTTATTTTCATTAAAGTTGTTATTATATACTTAAAGGTTACTTACTATCTGCAGTTTACAAAACAGCTTCGTTTACCTGAAAAATAAATTAGGCTTTTAGTGAAAATAAATTCCTTTGTAATGATTTATGTAAATTAATTCTAAAATCCTATGAAGAAACGATTGTAACCAATATTAACAAAATAGAAAAAAAATTGATAAACCGATAAGTAAATCCAAGTTTAAATAGAACTACACTACGGTTCATAATTTAAGAAAGCAACATTTTCTATAGGCTTAATTATACCAAAATGTACTAATTAATCCTGACTTATAACTTGTGACTTATGACTTGATTTGGACAAGCAAGTCTCAACGCAATAAATCCGTTCAAACACATTTCCATTGTTTTAATGATATTAACAAGACATAAAGGGGTTAGGTACACGAAAAAATATACAGATATCTACAACGGTGCGTAAGATGTGGCGACATGCGCAAACTGCGGAGGTGATCATCAAGCGAATTACTGAATGCCTTTAAAGACCTACAAACGTACAATAAGGAACCCAGAACGAGGACTACAATAAAGAACACGAGTACAACACCGAAACCACCCAACTGGACTACACCAATTTTCCTTCTTTCTCTTATAAAAAGAACCCCAAGATGAATGATATCTCATAAAAGAACTACCGAGAAAAACGGACTGAGGAAGCTACCTACAGCACATCAATAGGTATACTGCCAGGATCCAACATTTTCCAACAGAAATGAACTCACTTATCCTGTTTTCAACATACTAACTTCAAATTCCCATTTGATCCAGGCCCTTTGTTCACAACATGGCAAGATAAAACTCCCACCACATCTGACACATTAACAATTATTTTATTGAATAGAATTTTTAACAAAACGTATTACAGGGGTTTTCACAGTGGATTATGAGATCACACTAACACACAAATAATAATAATAATTTCTATTAATTATTCTTTTTATGTAAGGTCTTGGTTGAGAAAAAAAGAAGAATAGATAAAATATTAAAGAATAATTAACTGCAAGGTCAATTGACAACTAAAACATAAATGGATTAATAATAATATAATAACAAATCTTTATTTGCTTTATCCTTGCCTGTTGTCAAAAAACGAAGTCTGTACTAGACAGCAGGAGCCTTCTAGAAATCCGCAGAGAAATGAACAGAATATATCTTTACAAAAGCAAAATGAAAAACGAACAAATTAACTAACATAATAAACAATAAACATGTAGTATGAAAAAACCAACCAAATTAAATTGGTTTTGACCTTTATTCGGGTCATCTTCAGGGGTTGGGTAATTACAAAACATACGTTGATTGATTTAAATCTTAAATTGTATATTTTTCCAATCAACGTATGTTTTTCGATTTACCCAGGCCCTGAAGATGACCCCAAAAAGGTTGAAACGTCCGCAAAAAAATTAAAAACTCACGACTTCAACAAATTATGAAACAACCGGTCACTAAGAAACACGCATAATTAATTTTTTATTTTTTTGCCTTTCTTGTTGGGAAACAACATATGCTTACATTTCTATTTTTATTGTAGTCTTTTTTCTGTTATTGTAAATTGAAATTGTTTTTATGTATCTATCTGTTTAACTTATTTAATCTATTTAACTACTGAGATTTTACTAATTTGATTTCACAAAAAATTAGTAAAGTAATTATATTATTTGATTGTTTCTGGACATTAAAAAAAATTGAGTGCATTGGTTTCTCTAATATTCCCTTAAACTCCATTTTATTTATTTTTTATATAAAGAGGGGATCATTACTCAAAATTTCAAAAAACTACAAAGAAATTATATTTTGCAAAAAATTATATTTTCAACAATTTTAAATTGTAGTTAAAATATTTTAAAAACTTCAACAATTAGTAATTAGGAAAATGAGAAAATTGATCGCTTTCAGGGGATTTAACACTGTACAACATTTGTATATTCTACTGGTATTTAAAGTTCAGTAAATGAGTTGAGAATGATGTTCATTCGAGTTGAAGGCATGCAGTCGACCTTGTAAAGCCACAGTTGTTCAATGGACACAGGTATCAAAAGGGGCCCGTCCGCCAACGGTTTTCAGACGTTGATTTCTGAAAACTACCCTGAGTCGTCTACAGCTGATTCGGCAATGTTTTGGGGTTTTTTTCTAAAAAGAGTCGGAAAAAAGTCCCTCAACTACAATAAGCAAAAGACATTCTGGGTACACTCAGTGGATTTAAAGGTAATTCCGAATTTATTGAATCAAATGTGTGGTGATTAGTGACCATTAGACCATAATTATTCAGAAATCGTGAGATGCGGTGAGTGTGATGTAGGTTTCAGAAAAGCATTTTCTTTATCGTGCCAACGTTTCGATCTTTATTGAGACCATCTTCAGGGCCTGGGATTTACAAGCATTGTTTAAATTTAAGAAATATGTGTGGGATGTGGAAAAATGTGAATTTATACAATGCAAAAAAATATATTTTTTATATTCAATCAAAGTATTTCTATTCACTCAAAGTGGCCCTGAAGATGATCTCAATAAAGATCGAAACGTTGGCACGATAAAGAAAATGTTTTTTGAAACGTACATCACACCAGACCGCATCTCACGATTTCTGAATAGTTAATTGAATCAAATATTGACCTGATATGAAACTTTATATAACTAAATATACTCTATATAACTTTATATACTTTTTATTAGTAGTTGCGTATTTTATGTAACTACGAGGCTATACGAACTCTCTGGAGTGAGTTACAAAAAATGTCGTGTTTGAATTCAGGCCCACTGGATTCGAACCCTAGACCTTTACCTTCCAGTGATAATTTGGTCCGTCAACACCTTGCCGTTGCGGCCTCTGACGCCCCTGCCTTCAATTTATCATGTAACTGGTAAAAAAATAAGAAATTTGAAAAGTTCAGTGATAAATTTAATTTGTGTTGATTTTTTTAAATTTAACTTTAATCAACAACAATCGGTTACACGGTAAATTGAAATGCTCGAGTTCTGGGGGAAAAATTCTATAACTCCAGAACAATCGATGAATTTTTGAATTTCTGGTATCTTTCGAGAACGGAAAGGATTTTCAAAAATGTGAAAATGAAGGATTAAGATTTTTTAAAGTTATCACCAGGTCGGTTTAATATGCCAACTTTTTAAAATTCTAATACCACCAGTAGATTCTACGCGAGAGAAACTACCTTCGGAACCATAATTAAATTTACAAGAATGTAAAAAATCACTAAGTTCCGAACTTTAAAGATTGGTGTCACTTTGGCCAAGTCATCGGAGAGACTTAGGGGCACGAATGGGGTGCAGGAAACAAGCTTCTCGCAATAAAAAAAAAGTAAAAAAATCGTTATCTTCTTACAGACCTTTCCAAAAAGAAAACAACCCTCTAATCCGGCTTCGAATTGGCCACTCCCGGCTTACTCCTAGCATTCTCGAAAGAACTCCTAAATCTATTTCTCCAAGCTATATATCTCCTATCGCTATATCCCATATAATTGATTGTCCTTCATACAGCTCTGCCAGAACCCGTCAACATCAATAATTTAATTTCACAACAGTCATCTAAGTAATAAAAAAAATGTAATTTCAAATCCCTTCAATTCTTGTTTCTTCTGCTGGCTAAGAAGCAGGTGACGACTTTTATGGAGCTGGTCGTTCTTGGGCTGGATTGACGGATACCAGACAGCTTTTAGGTATCGATTGTGATTTTCGCGGAGATTGTAGTACATGATGAATACAACAATGAAATGTTTCAAGTAGAATTAAATCATAGGTTTCAATATTGTAAGTAAATGTTATATTTGATAAAATGACAGGCGTAGATTTATTAATTACTGATGAAGTACGTCAATACCATTTGAAAAAAGAAGATTTAACATGAAAATTTTTTTGAACCATACTTGGTTATACAATACAATAGGCAACATAAAAATAAAAATTAACATGGTATATTATAAAATTAATTAATATGCTTGGACCAATTGTAAACTTTTAAGCTAAAATGAATCCGGCAAAAGGCCTAAACGTGTATATCTCTCCAAATTAATATATTATATATATTAATATATAACTTTAAATGTAACTTATTAAAGGTTGTTCGGCCTCGAACTGTAATTTCTGTAACTGGCCTCGAACTGTAATGTAAATCAGTAATGATAAATTCGCCTTCTGTTATAAGCTGCTTTGTGAACCCGCTAAAGCATATTCCATGTAACATGTCATGACCACAAACAGTATTTGATCGCGTCAACTGGTCAATAAAATCGAACGGTGTAAGGCGACAGCTATTGAATCTACCCACTCGTTCATATTAATCTCTCACAAATTATTTGCAAAATTAAATGCAATTAGTATATTATTGCTTGATCAGTTGTGTAATGTCTTTAGAGGAATTGATAGATATAGGTTTGTTATGTTGTTGTTGTTTTTTTTTACGAGGGTTCGCAACAGCAGAGGTCATATAAACCGTCAGGGTGTCGGTGTTTTTGAAAAAAAGCCCATTTGGAAGTATGTCGGGTTCAAATGTAGGGCCGCTGGATTCGAACCCGGGACCTTTACCTTACAGAGATGAGCGCCGTGTCAACGCCTAAAACGTTGCTACCACCGACGCTCCAAATTATGTTGTTGAAGATGGCGAAATAGGCAAACCAAGATAACTATCGAACAGTGGGCTCATCATCTCGCAGACGACAAAAGAAAATCTCACAATTATTAAGTTGTAGGCTCAAAATCACTATACAAGTTATATCGGCTTAGAAGAACCAAACAGCTAAAGCCCAAAAGTGTATTTTTCTCTGGAAAAACTCTATAACAAAACATGCTGATCTTACAGTTTAGTAGACATATCAACTGAATTTTAATTTGACTAATTAATGTAGCAAATGTAGTAGATGTGAAACATAATCAATTTTTTTATTAACAAAAACCGAATCGGTTAAAAATTTCACAGTTAAAAAATAAATGTTAAACTGTATACGTTTATTATTCAGATATCGTGAGATGTGGTCTGGTGTGATGTAGGTTTCAGAAAAACATTTTCTTTATCTTGCCAACGTTTCGATCTTTATTGAGATCATCTTCAGGGTCTGGGATTTACGAACATTGTTTAAATTTAACAAAAACATGTAGGATGTGGAAAAAAGTGAATTTATACAATGCAAAATATATTTTTTGTATTCAATCAAAGTATTTCTACTCACTCAAAGTCTTTGTCTTCTGAGTAATTGTGCCATTCTTGCGTGTCACGCTGAAAGTGCCAGTGAGATATTGCTGTTTTATGCTTATAACACGACATGCAAGAATGGCACTTTTACGCAGAAAACAAACACTTTGAGTGAGTAGAAATACTTTGATCGAATGTAAAACATATATATTTTTTGCATTGTATAAATTCACTATTTTTCACATCCAACATGTATTTGTTAAATTTAAACAATGTTTGTAAATCCCAGGCCCTGAAGATGATCTCAATAAAGATCGAAACGTTGGCACGAAAAGAAAATATTTTTCTGAAATCTACATCACACCAGACCGCATCTGTCCGAATCATCATCGATTAACGGTCACTAATCACAACATGCTATAAACATTTTGTTGAAATCGGTTTTTGACTGTTATTGTAAGGATCCTACACAAACAAGAATCAGCGAACATGGCTTTTAAAAGCTTACACCCGAGACAAAGCTAAATCTTGCAACTCAACAGCACCCTAAGGTAAACAAGAATATCGGCATGCGAAACTATTCCATCAAAGTGCCCTAAGCTATTGAACAAGCATAGCGCATAAATCCAATAAACGTTAAGCCACAAAGGGGTAAGTTTCGTTCGCAACTTACCATCTGAACTGACCGGCCTAAGGCTGTAGAAACGACCAGTTGCTGTTTCAAACTCGAATCCCTCTTAAACCCAGGGTGCAATTTACTTGATAATACAACATGATTTATTTAGACGAGTAAATGTACTCGGTTAATTGTGGAGATTGTTTCAATTTTGATAAGCATGTTTCAAAGGTGGCCACGTGAAGGGCGTCTGGAATTCGAGGAATGTCGGTATGTCCTATTAGACTGCTCACCTTTTGTCGTTTCCTGGCTGTTATATAAACTTATAACCTTATGATATTTATATACAGATAGGGTACGTAGGTTTTTTTTAAAGATATTCAATGATTTACAGTATTATTTGCAGAATTTTACCATTTTTGAATAAAGAAATGATGTAAAAGATATTTACAATCGTAAATGGTAAAAAAGCCTAGACATATTTGATCAAAGCTATTAAAAAGTATACCACTTAGTAAAAGGGAAATAGTGAACCATTGGCTTTGGGGCGGTGATTGGCTCGGAAATGGGTTTAAATCTTTGAAGTACTGTTATTCTGGCCGGTCGGGCGTTTTCATGTGTAAATTGGCTCAATCGTTTGTAAAAAATTTCAAACGGCAAAGCATTTTAATGGGGCGGCGGCGGGATATGTCGTATTTATCACTCAGGCACCGTCTCGCATGGATGTGGTGAAAACATAACTGCGCCCTTTTCCTATCGGAGATTACGGAACGTCGGCTTTGGAACGGCGTAATCATAAAGGAAAACATAAAAACAATAAAATCTATGGGCTTTGTATTGTTTCGCGACGAATGGGCAGTACTAATAACCTCTTACTTCCTTTTACGACTTTGCACTACCCTCATGAATTAAAACTCGTAATTCTAAAATATCAGTTACGGACATTAAAACTCCTAATTATCTTCTGTTTTATTAACAACTAAACCAAATACTCTGTTTTTTGGCTAGATCGTATATGACAAAACCTATAAGAAGTTATATCAAAGAAATCAAATTTTGAAAGCATCGTGTCAACTGTGTTCTAAGCATATTTTTATTTCCTTTCGGTACGAAATATGTTTCTGCATAAAGATCAGAGAAAATTACAAAGCTTAAGAATTGAACTCACTACCTCCAAAATTTATGTCATCACAAAGTGTCCATTTTTTTTCGCTATCCTAATATCTATTATTATTTGGTATTCGCCATGTGAGAAGAAATATCTCACCTCAGTTAAAATAACCCAAAATTGCAAAATTAAGGGTACAATTCAAGGGATTTTCTTGGGGAGGGTGGGAGAATAAGTAATCTAAAAATCTTTCCTCTATTGCTCCTGTAGTTACAAAAACTGGAAAGTGCTCTATTTCCTAAGACTAAGCGCTTTACGCGATGCCATTTCGCGCTTCTGTTTTGATGTATGGATTGCCTTACCGAAGTGGGCTGTACTGTAACCGAGCTAATGATTCACATTCCTATAGGATATGTGCCGATGTCTCTGGTTCGTCCTGAAAAAGTCGGCATGTCTCTTGTTTGATCACGGTGCCAAATGTTGGTACATTTATGCCCGGGGAGATAGGTACAACCTGAAAAGGTTAGCCTCGCGTTCTTGGACATTTCTTTTTCTCAATACATGTCCCACGGCAGATTTCCGTAAGACCTTTCCTAACCCTTGGATGCAAGGGAGGTTTCCTGGAAATGCAAAATGGTGTAGTCTAGATAGCGTGGTGAATTCTCTAAAGCAGAAGTCGTATTCGCATGTTGGCTATATTTCAGCAGGCGGACGGCGGGTGCTCTATCGGTAGCACAGATGGGTTAGGGTACGAGATCCTGTCTCCAAAGACGGTGGAGGGACCAACTGAACGACGGAGTAGCGCAAAGTTCCAAGTCCCAAGCCCGGTTGCGTGGTACGTGGTTTGTGCCGAGATCCCTGGCGGGTACTTAGAGTCGGGCCTGTTGTTATGTGGTGTCTTTATCGGCTTCCTTTACCGAAGGTAGCTTACACTAGGGGGTGGTTAGAAATTCCCCTATAAACAATAACCCGGAGCGGATCCGGATGTACCGACGCTGATGAGGCCCAAACATTCTGGGAGAGTTATTTTCTCTATCTAGATAGTATAGATAACTGATGGATTTCAGTACCGAGTGATCAGCTTTCCAATAGATATGCGACACAGGGTCGGTTGCATACATGTCGGTCCACCCCCTCGGAAAGGCAAGCGGGAGACACCTTATACACCTTAGTCTGTGGATAAGAGGCTTCTACACCAAACCTCACAGGATTAACACTGACCACTTGTGAAGGGAGGTGTGTCGCTCCTATCTTGATAATCTAAACGTGTGATAAGGCCATGAGCCAGGTGCGCACGTTAAAGAACCTCATAGTCCTTCTGATGACATTGCAACTCCGTTTGGAAAATAATGTCTCAATTTTGCTCATCTTCTTTAAGTTTATTTTGTCAAATCCTGCCTGCTGAGAGATAGGTGTTACATAGCCTTCCTTTTTTGTGAAATTTATAAATTTCTTAGATTGTCTTATACCTGGATTTTTGTCCAGTGCTTGAGTTTTTCTTTCCCAAATCATTTTTTCAGTTCCAAGTTAGGCGCACATTCCGGTGCACCTAATGTGGTCTGGCCCGGATAGTGAGAGGAATGCCCCTTTCTTTGACTAGTTAGCCGGTCTGTATTTCCGGTTACACCTTCATGTCTTCGATCTCACTTTAAAAAATGATGAATTCTAGAGCAATTCGACAATTTAAGCATTCCAGACGACATCGGAGCTGAGAGCATACACATTCACAGTGATCTTCAGAATTTATTAGAAAACACATCTAGGTTAAAACCTTGTACAATTTCAAGTTAACAACACAAAAAAAAGTATTTATGACTTCGCACAAATACGATATAAAAACCGTAGGTTATGACGCGTAGAAATGTCACTCAATCCGATTAAAGCTAGGCCAATCGTGCTTGAGGACGGTAACGAGCATCTGGACCCCTTCCGAATTTTGGAGGAAACAGGATTATTTTGTTGTATATATTGTAGCTTTGCGTACCGAGTGTTTGGTGAGGGTGAATGTATTTATTAGTGTGAATGTTCAGTGTTAGAGGGCTGAAGGAGGATAGTAATGCATTTAAGAATGAGTGAGAGGGTTAATTGATTGGAATTAGGAATTGATTGCGTCGGGGGCTGAAAGAACTTAGCTGCCGATAGCCCCTGGATCCCAACCTCGGTGATAAAACAGAGTTCTGACCTCTGGCTGCCAATTCCCGGGTTGGGCGACTCTCGAGACCTGCCGGTAATTTATTGTAAATTACTTAAGCTGGAATTACCGGAAGACTTAAACTGATAGGCAATATATGATATTAATAATAAATATTCCATGCATGCTTAGAGACTGCCCTCTACAAAAAAATAAACATGAAGATCCTTAGAAAAAAAATGTTTATTTTCATGAAATTATGAGGATGAAAAAGGATCTTTGGTTTAGTAGAACTCTCACTTTTCCGGGTGAAACGCTTCTCCACAAATGGTATAAAAGTAATAATATATACGGAACGAGAAAACTGTATATAAGGAGGTTTTGGTGGTCCATCACGAAGCCTGGCACGTCTATATCCCGGAGGCTTTTCTTTCAGACGAACTTTACCATTATTTTTATGATAGATGGGGATTTCGCAATTGATCTGTACAATTTAATCGAATCTTGTTAAATATTTAGCAAAAACCTAGAGACAATGGCCTCTCAAAAATATAAAATATAATATTTTAGATAACAGGAAGGAGTTCTGATTTTAAGGAAAAAATGTTAACCTGTTTGTCGTTGATTTAATAAGCAGCTATACAAAATATTCAATTTTTTTACGATAAAATTAATAAAATTAGACAGTGAAATAATAAGATAATGAAGGCTTCTTCTTACAAGACCATAAAGATTTGAAATATATTTTCCTAATCTTACAAGCTAAAAATATAATGTGAAAGTTGCCTAAGAAACAAATATTCAATTCACCACCAAAAATGACGTTTCTACTCAATCAAATTTCAACTCATTCCCATCAGATGTTTTGAATAAGTCTTCTAAGTTTTATTACATTCTGTAACTAGTACAGTGATATATTAAAGAAATATATTTCACAAAGGTTCTTCACTTCACAAGATGGAAAATTCCCTACTATTTGGCAAATATACCATGGCGACAAAACTCTTTACATAAAATATAGCATCAAGATATTTTCGTTACATTATTTAGAAAAAAAGGAACTTATAATAATATTTATTGAATCGATTTTTAACGATTTAATAAAACGACTGCCGAATCAAAGGAACCGATAAAAAGTTTTCGTTTAAGCCCATGAATGATAATCAACTGTATTTGAACAGATTATATTATTTATAAGAATTTAAGAACAATTTAGAATCTTTCTGAAATCCGACAAAAAAACCAGCGTACAATTCCTATAAAATATATACTACAATTTAACAAAAAAAAATTGAAGTAAATATCCAATTTTGAGCTATTTGGCAAGGCGACAACCTTTACTAAAAAAAATAAAAAACCAACTATGTATTACCATCTTTGGATCCAAACCTCTAGTTTACAAATGGGTATGCTTTTATGGATGAGAATCCACATGAATAAAACAATAAAACTAACCAACAGTTTAAAGTTAATTAAAGTTTCAAATCTTTTTGTTAATATTAAACAAAATGTTACGAGTGTAAAGCATGTCCAGCCAGATTTATAAATATATCAATTACATTTTTTTTTAATTTGTAGAATAATTTTATGTACAAGTTGTGCAAAATAAATATACTTTATTAACTTATATATTTTTAATATCATAAAAATCAAAATTTATCGGTTAGTCCCAGGTTCTTTTTGAGGCAGAGCTTTTATACATTTTATAATTAAGGTTATCCAAGTGATGAGGATGTTTACAGTAGATAGTTAGACATGCCTGACATATGAAATTTCTTGGCTGGAGTATATACGAAAAATAATTCAGTATTTCTAGTAAGTGCAATTTTTTCCTTATGTTTTCTAAATACTAAGTTCCCCAGGAACGTCATAATACTTTTGAAAACGTAATAAAGAAAAGTTTGGGCGTTTGAGTTTGACTTGTTTTGAGGTTATTCATTTTATTTTTTTCCTTCGAGGGTTCGTAACAGCAGAAGTCATATCAACGTTCAGGGTGCCGGTGTTTAAAAAAAACATTTCTATGTCGGGTTCAAGGCTGGATTCGAACCCGGGACCTTCACCTTACAGTGATGAGCGCCGTGTCAACGCCTAAACCGTTGCGGCCACCGACGTCCCTATTCATATTGTTATTGTATGAAATATATTCCGTATCGAATTAACGATTCAAAAATGGTGTTATATATCATAAAAATCTTGCTCAAAATAATAACTCATATGATAAGTAGTGCACTTTTTTTTTCAAAATCAAACAGTTTAGTTTTGGACAACCACATGCATCTTTGTCATTACTACTCAGGCAATTCTAGAATTTTGTATAGTAATTTTTATGTATAATGTGTATATGTATAGTATGCATAGTGTGTGGTGATTAGTGACTGTTAATTGATATTTATTTAGAAATCGTGAGATGCGGTCTGGTGTGATGTAGGTTTCAGAAAAACATTTTCTTTATCGTGCCAACGTTTCGATCTTTATTGAGATCATCTTCAGGGCCTGGGATTTACAAACATTGTTTACATATAACAATTACATTTTGGATGTGGAAAAGTAAATTTATACAATGCAAAAAAAAATCACTTTTCCACATCCTAAATGTATTTGTTAAGTGTAAACAATGTTTGTACATCCCAGGCCCTGAAGATGATCTCAATAAAGATCGAAACGCTGGCACGATGAAGAAAATGTTTTTTTATATATTCAATCAAGTCGTTAATTCTGGTATTTGGCTGTGTTAGTGTGGCATTTGTAAAGTTAAAATTGTTTTTGATGTGAGTAGGAAATATCTTGTGTTGTCTGCATTTCAGCAAAAAAGTTCTCTGATTGATGGCCTATGCGAGTTTCTTCTTGAATATATAAAAAATATATATATTTTGCATTGTATAAATTCACTTTTCCACATCCAAAATGTAATTGTAATATACAAACAATGTTTGTAAATCCCACGCCCTGAAGATGATCTCAATAAAGATTGAAACTTTGGCACGATAAAGAAAATGTTTTTCTGAAACCTACATCACACCAGACCACATCTCACGATTTCTAAATAAAGTATGTATAGTACTACATATTTATGTATAGCAATTATGTATAGTGATTTACAGTTATCGTTATTAACCTCATGCATAAGGAAGTCCCTGAATCCCATTTCCAGAATTTTTTGTTATTAAATATTAAACCTTTTTCATGTGTCCATTTAGACAAATCGTCAAGAGTTGTTTTAGCAATGAGAATTTTCGAATCCCACTCCTCATGGGTCAGAAGAAATTTTGAGCCCATCACTGCCAACCATTATATAAAGAATTGGCCCAAAGACACTCCCTTGAGGCACAACTCATTTAGTGGAAATTGTATAAGATTTGCAAATTGTAGGGTTCTGTTTGGTGCAAAGTATCTACATTTTTTTGACAATTACAAAGTAAATTTGCTAGCATAAATATAAACGATGTTAATAAACAAACGATCTTTTGTCACGCCGTGGTCCTGGGGTCGAATACCAAAATGCCCTTGAAATTTTCTCACCTTACTCTATTTACTCATAATTGCACAATGTCTACTGTATTTGTTCTTTTATGGCAACATTTTCTTTAATACATTTTATGAAAACAGCAGGGCTATGCTTGCATTTTTTCAAGAGTTTTTTGTAATGTTGTTCGTAAGGATTTCCAGCGTCTATCTTATGCTTACATGTGTAATTTATTTCCTTTAAATAACAATAATTTGTTTATTTCTTTTGTTGCGTTTTTCTTGATAATAGTAATCGGATTTAAGTGAGACCATGCAGTGATTGCGATTGCGTAACTGCTCCACTGCATCCTCGTCCTTGCCTGATCCTGGACTCGGCGCGCATTCGAGTTAAAGGAATTGTCGAACTGACGGGTAATCTTCACGTCGAAAAAAGAAAAGAAAAAGATCCCCGAGAGGTTAAACGTGCGATGGACCCAAGAGAGTATACAATTTGAAAGAAAACGATATATGAAGAATTATTTGTCAAAGTTGGAAGACCAAAAAAAATTGTGAATTAGATCATTTTTAATTTAGTAATGTGACCAAGCATACAAATTAAAATAAGAAGAATAATAAATGAAACTATAAAAAATCTTAAAATTAAGTACACAATAAAAATATTCGAATGGTTGAATATAATCGAAAATAATAAAGTAAAAGAGTATTTTCGAACATTGGAAATAACAAATGAATCGGATTAAGCCATATATCAAATGTTTTCAGTTTAAATAAATTACATCACATGTTTACATGTGTATTGCAACAAAAATGTCAGAAAGAAAAATCCTTATTCGCCGACAGGGCAAAAAAAGCTTACAGGAAAGCTGACAAAGTGAATGGGAAACAAAAGGAATTCCAAAAACATCAAATGATAGCTTTTTCGAGCATATTGAACAGGAATAGAATCGATAGTCTAATGACAATAATCTATCTACAAAATATCAAGTTTCGACACATTTAAATGTAAACGGCAAATCGATGCTTCGCCACTATTGAACATCGACAGCAATTTATGATAGAACGTTGATCTAACAGCGAATGTTTCAAACATAAATAAAAAAATATCGATATTGTGTAAAAATCGAAGGTCCAACTGGAACAGTAATCAAATCTCGAAATACGACGCGGGCATCGTGGGTTCGATTCCAACCGCCATACCTCTTCGTAAGAAAAAAAAATCCGTTTTATGTTCGACATGGAAAAACCTAGTGATTTTTTTTTAATTAGCAGTATTTTAACACTATTGAACATTGTGATAACTGCCGGTTAACTAAAGTTGCCGCAAGGTGTCGCCATTGTTTCAACAATGGTTCAACTTTCCAGGCATCACTTGCTCCAGCATGCTTAAACTCCTTAGCAGACTTAAGCAAAGCAGCAAGGGACTGTTGACAACAGTCAACGTGTCTACCAGTTACGCGAGGTCAATCGAGCGCTATTATTGTCCTGGTTATTTATCAAAAATATAACCTCTTCCGGTGTTTGTATACTGTAGTGCGGGCTCGCATACTTCATCCTACTTCGCCGGCACTTTAAGTTCATTAGTGCAGTCCGTTCGGTTTGACAAGGTCTCTCAAGTTCGTTGGCTATGCTCTACAGCCGTCGCCACTGGATGGATGTTTAAAAAGTTGCGCTCCCGATCCATATGGCTGCAAGCCTCAAGACTGCAATGGAAAGGTGAGGACTTCGGCAAGTCCTGAATGCCGAGGTCCCTGAGTGTCTTTTCGTACGCTCAGGTATGCATCATCGTCCCCCACTAATAGACCGGCGCCACGATGTGACTATTACGGCGCAGCTCCATGAGTGCGTCCCTCAGCACCCTGTACTTGTGCACCTTGAGGTATGCCGCGGCCTCCAACACCCTCGCAGTCTCATCCCTTCCACAAGGCGTAGTAAAATTACTCCATTTTCGTCGGGGGCGAAGACGTCCAGCCGAGACTCGGCCCATCCGGTGCCCTGTGTAGAACTTCGACGGTGACCTTATAATCCGTGTCAAGAAGGCCAGATCTGGAGACACTGATATAGTTTACATCATCCGGCTCATCTAACTAGCCATCGGACCAACAACTCTTCTAACATCGGCCGATCTAAGAACCACCAAAAAAATTCAGTCACTAAAATATCCCTAGCATTTCGTCGTAGGACAATTATCGAAATCGATAGGTATCGTGCGATGATACACATTAAATAGACGAAATTTGCAACGAAAATTTGCCTTGCTTTGTATGACATAAAATATCATGAAGTGGCATCATTTATTTTTAATTAAATATGTATTGAAAACCGCTAATATCGAAATTAGGATGAAAGCATTATTTTTCCTAAAAAGAATGGGTGTAGTAACAGAATTCAATTTCTACCTTAAAGCTGTCATTTTCAAAGATGTAAACTAATCTGTGCTTATTTTTTAATTGTTGATCTTTTAATCGAGGCTGTGCAGAATTTAGAATTCAAATGAAATTGCTGTTAATTACAGATTGCATTGTTTTATTTAGTAAGACCATTGTTAAAAGAATTCGAAAAGAATTGAATACTCCAATTTAGAAAATCTGTGGGGAAAACTTTCATCTGGCAAACGGTTGAAAAGGTGAAATCCAAACTCTTGTTTTCCCCGAGGACTTACTCACAGCCTACTTGGTAAATTAAATCTTAAAGCAGGAACTTGTGAATTATGCCTCTTTTGTTTATACCCGCTGTTTGTTTTCCAGTTGCTGACAAAGCTTTGCACCGATTCTTCGATTCAGCAGTTTGATAACAAACGTGTTTTAGAAAATCTATTACATCCTACATAAGACCGAAGGGTTGGCGGCGGCCCCCACGGGCAATTAAATTGATCTTTTGTATAACAAGAGTCTCCAGGGGAGGAGTTTATTTGACAGAAAATAGGACGATAAGGGCTGGCGTGTTATCTGTTTAGGGACAATCGAATTTTGCCCGGCGGAGTAAAGGGTCAGGGGGGATTAAATTTTGCCGGGAGATAAGTCTAATCGGTTCCCTTTACGCTTGAGACGTCCCTTTTTCCTAAAAAACAATAAAACATAAAGCTGGCGAACAAAGAACTGAATAACAACCTAATTTACAAAATTGCAAAACAAAAAGAAAATAACCTGAAGTCAGATATTAGAATTATGAAGATGAGAGATTGTATTTTAACATTTCGCTCAAAACAAAACACAAATCAACAAAAAGAAGTTTTCAACTTGTTATTTTTTCACTGTAGAAATACTATACATTTACATTAGTATTATTTTAATCTTGAACAACTCTCAAATAAAGAAGCGAATGAAAAACCTTCTGACACAATTCTAACTTCAGTTGTAACCTTATTTTCATGATAGCCATCAACCTGCCTGGGATTCAGTTAGCATTGCCCATTGTTTGTCGTCAAGCATCCGCCCCAGAACAAAAGTAATGACGACCAGGCACACCTTCCTGTCTTCTGGCTACGATAAGTGCTGATAGCGCCGCAACAGAAACCGGACGTGTTCAATTTTGTCGAGGTTAATCCATTTTTAAGTTAACACGACGTTTTGACCCATTTTTTAACCGAATGTAGGCGATGGATTTATTAAAAAAACCACTTAAACTAAACCCGAATCGGGGCTCACAGACAAAACCATCTTACAGCAATTTAACATCCCAAAATGGTTCAGTTTCCTTATAAGTGAATTTTTAAATACAGCCAATCCACGTAGAAAGCAAGTTTATCAATACTTCTATTTAGGACCAAATATATTATTTTTAATTAGTTAATCTTTATGTATAGTCTTGTTTGAGATAAAAAAGTCAGTCTCACGAACGGGATTCGAACCCACGACCTTCGGCTAAATACGCCGCTGCTCTATCCACTGGAACACCAACTTCCCATCTCAACCTCACCTTTTGAATTTTCCCTTCTTTTTGCCATTTTTCAAATGTCGTGTAATCTATTTGATTCTCGGCGACAAATGAAATGGCCACGGAGAGCTTTAGTGAAGTGTACTTCATTGTGCTTATTACATCTATTAGGTTTCGTGGTCCGGTTGACCAAATAAATTCTTTTCGATTAATTAAGGTTTTGGTTGAGATAAAAAGTCAGTGCCATGAGCGAGAGGATCGAGGTCACGACAGCTCAAGTGGTAGAGTAACGGCGTATTAAGCCGAAGGTCGTGGGTTCGAATCCCGCTCTTGACATTGACTTTTTTATCTCAACTAATACCTTACATAAACATTAATTAATTGAAAAGAAGTTATCAATACTGTTTAGATAGATTGTTGAATACGGTTTCAATATGATCAATATATGGCACTAAACCCGCTTTAAACGATTCAGTACAATTCTATACAAAAGAGGAAACGTATAATTTGTAACTTCAAAACAATGTTAAAAAAGGGCTGTGTTGTAAGAACTGGTAAATATAAACGTACTGGAAAAATTGCAAAAACTGAAGGGTCTACAGAGGAAATAACTAGAACCTAGACGTAAGAGCATCACCGAATTAAAATTATTTATGATGTTTTTCAATTATGTTGCACTTGCCTTTAAGTCTAAGCTAAGTTGTTGCCATTAATATCAAAATTTTGAAAGGGAGTCTATGCCCTGACGCCCCATTGGCACATCAAGAGGAGACAGATTTCTTTGCAGATTGGTGTTCCGCTAATCATTTTTCATTCATCCAAATTCATTCATTGGTCCAAGTAAAATCACAATTCTTTCGCCTTCTATTACGCCATCAAAAATATCAACGTAAATAAAAGATAAAGAAAATGTTCTTCTAAAACCTACGTCACACCAGACCGCATCTCACGATCTCCGAATAATCATTAACGGTCACTAAACACCAAACATTTCTACACGAGAAGAATGAAGAAAATGGGATTCTATGAATGGATTTCAACTATATATGGACACCAAGCAAAGAGTATTCTGAAAGGCATCGCCAACAATGAGAAGAAACTTGCATCGGCTATCAACCAGAGAATTTTTTGTTGAAATACAGACAACACAAGGCCCTGAAGATGATCTCAATAAAGGTCGAAACGTTGGCACGATAAAGGTAATGTTCTTCTAAAACCTACGTCACACCAAACCGCATCTCACGATCTCCGAATAATCATTAACGGTCACTAAACACCAAACATTTCTACACGAGAAGAACGAAGAACATGGGATTCTAAGAACAGATTTCCACTATATATGGACATCAAGTAAAGAGTATTCTGAAGAGCATCGCCAACAATGAGAAAAAACTTGCATCGGCTATCAACCAGAGAATTTTTTGTTGAAATGCAGACAACACAAGGTCCTGAAGATGACCTCAATAAAGAGGGAAACGTTGGCACGATAAACATAATCTTTTTCTAAAACCAACGGAATGGGCCTACTTTTCCAAACGAATTGTCACCGGACCTCCCACGAGCTTGGCAGTACAGGGTTCACAATTGCAAGGACATTGTCTGATGTTATCGATGATGTCCTCAGCTCATCAGTAAATGCGAATCGGTATGCTCCTAGATATAACCTTATTAGTTATATACTATGACTAGAAATATATCTTATTTCAACATTTTTCTTTATATGTATGTATATTTAAACATAATTATGTTTTTGACTTCCCTGGTCCCGTCGCTTATGTACCGTTTAAGATTGGGTCACTAATTGACTCAAAACTTCCCAATGATTTTGTCACGCGACAAGTGCAACTAGGCGTGGCTGTCGTTTTTGAAAAAAAAGACAAAACGAAAGTCAAACTTTCGATATGAACAAGTGGATCCGAAAAAGGTAAGCGACATCTAAAATCTCTTTTGAAGTCGTAACGAAATAATTGAACTAAACATTCACGCAGAATATTTCGACTCAAATAGGACACAATTTTCGAGTTGAGAGAATAATTCATACTTAACGTATAGCCAACCGCATTGCACATTTTGCCACAGTTCAGAAGATTTTTTGGCATTTAAGTTGAAATAATCCAGGACATAATTAGCAACATGACGCTCAAGAACTACATCTTTGTCCTCGCTGGTTTTAAATTTATTAAAATTTCATCTACTTCGACGGTTTTTAAAGATCCTCTTTGAACGACCATGAAAAGTTTTTAATACGTATTAAAAGTCTAGTCTTCTTTGAAAGCGTTTAATTAACAGAAACTCCAAGTATGAGAGTCGCTGAACTTGATTTATTGTCCAAACCCCCTGATAATTAATTAACCGACTTGAAAGTCAGATAAAAACTTTTTTAATATTTGTATAAAGGGTTGATGATTTTTGTAAAACCCTAAAAAAAGGGGTTTCAAGAGCAATACACGTGGCATTTCATTTTTACGAAAGATCTGTGATGAGTAGCCATTGTTTACTCGAAATCTGTATATGAGTTTGATAATTTTTCGATTCTTTCATCGTGGAAAACTAATTTCGCACTGTTTTGAGAATTAACAAGTGATATTTACTATCACAGGGTCAGAAGCAAATTGTTATTGCTGAGGTCGACGGTTACAAAGCGTGATATCGCATATCTAACACGTTTTTTCCTTGGCGCCTTTGTAGTGGACAACATCCAATGTTTAGACCCAACACATTCCTAAATCGGCGACTGACATCAGCTTGCAAAAGTCAACATCATCCTAGAAAGGTCAGCACCAGAAATACGCATGCATCCGCGGACGATTTGTTGCAAGAGAATCTCGAATGGCCATGTCCTCTTGCTATCACGAATCAGCAATAACATGATGCAGCAGAAAAGCTGGCTTTAACAGAAAATAAACATAAAATTAACGCAATAGGCGAAACCCTTAATACAGCTTCTAAAGAAAGGAATTGATAAAATCATTATTTGCCTTACTTTTTATTACTCTTTATCATAAATAAAAATATATATTACATTTTTACATAGATAAATATCGTAGATAATATCTTTATATAGAATTATTTAATTGAAAAAAATAACCCCCCAAAGAAGAGTTGCTATAATTCGTTTTTTCAAAGTTAAAATTGAATTCACCATAAAAGTGCTAAAGATTAAGTAAAATAATGAAATATATTTGGATTAAGTCCTCAGGTGTACTTAGTACCCCTTGTTAGGGGGAGGCAAACCGTATTAGTCATCGTGAGCCCTATTTTATTTGCTTTTTTCCCAACAATTCTCCCTTTTTAATCCCACAAATTTCCCAATATTCATCCATTCACGCTAATAAATTACTCCATTTATGTTTTAGTGGTCAATTGATCAAATTGCTTCTTTCAATTAATTATTCTTTTTATGAAAATGGGAATAAGGGGGAAAATTCGATCTGTTGTAGGTTGAGATGGAGAGTTGGCGTCCGAAAGGATCAAAGTCACGAAAGCTCAAGTGGTAGAGCAGCGGCGTATTTAGCGGAAGGTCCTGGGTTCGAATCCCGCTCGTGGGACTTTTTTATCTCAAGCAAGAGCTCACATAAAAAGTAACAATTAATTGAAAGAAGTACCAATCAATTGAACAATAACACATAAATGGATTAGTATTTAATAAGTAAAAGAAGTATCACTTCACTAACAGCTCCCCGTGGCCACTTCATAAGTCGCTGAGAATCGAATCCTGATTGCACAACATTTGGAAATGGCGAAAAGAGGGAAAATTCGAACGGTTTTAGGTTGAGATGGAGAGTTGGTGTCCGAGAGGATCGAAGTCACGATAGCTCAAGTGGTAGAGCAGCGGCGTATTTAGTCGAAGGTCGTGGGTTCAAATCCTGATCGTAACACTGACTTTTTTTATCTCAACCAAGAGGATATTTGTGTTTTGCTCCTGTGGTCTGCGGGATGATAAACCTATTGCGGACAGTATGTGACATTCCTCGAGGTAATTAGGGATAAGCCCTTCCATTCACGCTAATAATTACATTCCCTCTACACAGTTCATTGATACAACCTCAGTATGAATTTGAACGAATTTATGAATCTGAATGAACACTAGTCGTGAGTACTCGATATTCCTCCGGCTAATAGGGATAAGCCGTCTATTCATGCTAATAAATTATATTCACACACCAGATTTCGTTAGTACCCCCAGAATACTCGATACTCCTCGGGGTAATTCGGGATAATCTTTTCCAATTACCCAAATAAATTCATTCTTTCCAATAAATCACACATACCTTACACATCAAACGACAAAAATCTATATACAGTTTATAATATTTATACACGGCGTCTGTGCTTTAGATACCACCTTTATTACTCATTTAATTTGGTCGTAAAATTCATTTTTTGCATTTAGTTATAGAAGTAAACATATTTTTACAGCTCACCATTTTCAAGAAAATTTTATTACAAATGAACATTCAATATTCATCATACAAGAAAAGCGCAATAAATAATTTTAGATTAATTTTAATAAGTGAAGTGCCCAACATTTGCAAAAAAAAAACCTAAGAAAATTTTCTTTTTATTTGATCTATGGTAGTCAAATTTCAGTATGTATTTAGAAAGAAAAATAAGTAAAAACCTTGGGACTGTTGGAAAGCGAGTGAGAAAATTTAATCCGACTAAAACGACCATCTAGTAGACGCCGTTTATCAAGATGACAGGCATTTCATCTCGACGCTGACACGTTTCTGCGCTTCGATACATCGTCCCTTCTTCTGAAAATGTCATCGCTCGACCCGAGAGCAAGAAACTGGAATTTCGTTCTTTGCTAATAATGTAAATTTGTTTGTTTAATGCACTCATGCCAATTTCTGCTGAAGAAGACATTTTTATATAACAACAGGGATATGTTCTTGCTCGTGGACTTTAATTTAATTATTTTTAATTTTGTTATTTAATTTGTTATTTTGATTTATTTTTGAAAAGATCCTTTTGTAAAGACAGATACATTGAACGTTTTCTCTTCAGGTTGATTGTTAATGTCCTCCATCCCTGAAGCTCTCTTCTTTGCAACTTTTCAATTATTCAGGTAGGGTCGTTATAGGATATATGCGTAGTTTGCAGTTTACCACATCACACACGGTTTTATTTTTATATTGACATGAATCAAATCGTGATGACGGTTTGCGGTTTTAAGCATGGCTGAACATTCTAGGAAACACGGTTGGTCCTTCACTTGAATTCAAGTCGGTTGAGTGTACAATCCGAGGGTTTTTTTTGCAGGTGAATCGACCATCAGAAGGTCCGAGGAGTGGATGAGATCTGGTAATAAGCCTTGCGGTCCCTTCCTTCTTAATCTGCGGTGAGGTCTCTGAGGCGCACTATAGGTTGTCAGTAGATGAGATTCCATCATCATTGGTAGGAAGAGTCGATTACTTGGATTTCTATTGGGATTTTTAGGTCAGGCGTCGTGAACTCCTGATGTACCATGGCGTATGTATAATTAATTATTTTGAATGCACTGTTTTGTCTGGTCTGAATGCTAACAATAATCAGAGAGCCGATACAAAATCGGGCAAAAAAGGGATAAATAAATTGGCCATATTATTTTCATAGAGCTGGGGGGAGCGATGAACCAAGAGGTGTTTCAATATTTTTATTACTGGCGAATTTCCGTAACTACACGATCTTCAGTCTTGATAAAGGTACATAACCTTCTTAGTAGAAGACCTGGCGATATTATTTTCTGGCATGTGAGTTGCCCTACTATTCTTGAAGGTCATCAGCTAAAATGTGCGTCTGTCACACAAGGTAGGAGCTCGTGTTGCGCTGATCAGGCATATTTAGCACAGTATATCTGCACACAGGGCCACCCAATGTTTTCATATGTTGGGAGATCACGGACGTGCTGTAGGATTTTGCTTAGGTTTTTCGCTTTTCACCTCAAAGAAGCCGACGCCTTATACAAAAATATCTATTCTATACCGACATCCTTCCCCACCCCTTCAAAATCCAACGTATATAAACACAAAACACCAAAATCTCACTGGCACTCACGACACGACACGCAAGAATGGCACAATTACACAGAAGACAAACACTTTGAGTGAGTAGAAATATTTTGATTGAATATATAAAAAATATATTTTGCAATGTATAAATTCTCTTATCCACATCCAAAATGTAATTGTTATATGTAAACAGTGTTTGTAAATCCCAGGCCCTGAAGATGATCTCAATAAAGATCGAAACGTTGGAACGATAAAGAAAATGTTTTTCTCAAACCTACATCACACCAGACCGCATCTCTCGATTTCTAAATAACGAAAAAACAGTCTTGGTCTCAACAAAAACTCTATCTATGTATTAAGACCCATACTTAACAGCAGACTAACGTGTAATCGCCACACTTGACCTAAGAGACAACAACATAAGACTTCGACAATTATGAAGACCGGAGAAGAAGAGGACCGAAATCTGTGTTGACCTTCAACACTAAACTTACTTTATACATGGATACTGCGACTACTTTGGACATACGGAGTGATACTGTGGTGTTCTGCCAGCGCATCCAATCATTTCAATAAAAAGTCCTAAAGTTTAAATATTACCATTGACAAAATTCTTCTAACACATAACATTATAAAAGTGATTTTAAAGCGCAAATTTAAACATCCCATCATTCAGTTTCTCACTGAAGAGGGCGCAACACCAAAACGCGTTTCAATAACTCAAAAAACCCTCGAGTGGAGCCAAACCCAGTAAGAGACCCTTGCTGGTTCAACATGAGTTCACCGTCTCGAAGACCAAAACCCATCTCAATTCTATGATTTTACGACCACTTTGGACATATGTAGGGAAAGGTGGGGTTCTGCCAAGCCATCCAACACCCAGCGTAACCAATCCTTCCAATCAATTATCAAAAGTACTTACTATGTTACCAACCTTACTATTCACAACGAAATGATCCGTTCTTGATTCCAAAAGTTTCACACCAACCTCTAGATCCATCCTAACCCTACTGCTCGAGGTATCTTTAAACATACCCAACCCGAGAGCCCACCACGTCGCTTTCGACGATGGCATCTAGAGCACCTTAAGCCCTCACACCGATTGCGTTGGCATTAGAGGTAGTGCTGTGACCATGTGGAAAAACCGTAATTTGATCACACTTGTAATATGTACTATTATGGACATGCGTTCCCGATTTACTCATCGTCAACAAGACAAGAGGATCTTTAACGCCNGGGTCTCTCTGTTTACCTATGTATTGTTTGATGTAACCATCTATCCATCAAATTATCATTCTATGTTCTCAATCTACCCTATTAATAACTTTCTGTCTATCCATATCCCTTAACTTTTTCAGTTCCCTTTTTATATAATGAAGATTTGTGATTTACGATCGTTTATAATTAATCACGATAATATTATAATTATCGTGACTATGATAATTTTGTAAATGTAAGAAGACAGAAACTGGAACTTTAGAATTTGGACTGTTATTCAATACTATTGTTTTAGGTAAAAATTATTATTTTTTTTTTGGGGGGGGGGATTTTTCCATTCTATACAAATATGTGATAAATTAAGTAATGTTGTTATAGAATTCTTGTAATGTTATTCTTACTTCAAAACGTCACTGTTACAAATTGAATAACAGTCAAAATTTCTGAGTTCAAGTTTCTGTCTTCGTCTTTTCACTAAATAATTCATCACATGTTCCAGACCTATGGAGGCAATGTGCCTTACGAATTATATATGTATTACTTTTTTCCTCTCATTTGATCTGACTTTCAATTTTCAATCTTTTCCCACATTTTGCTCCTTTCTATATTACTTTTCCACTGGGCCTTTCTTTATTGTAAATGTATTTTTCTCCCATTTAGCTTTCTAATTAATTTTCAGGATTTTTTTCTGTCTTTGTTAGTATTTATTGTAACAAGCCGTCTTTTATATAAATATTCGTTTTTCATATCTTTCATTCTTGCATTTCTTCTCTTAATTAGTATTGCTTTCATGTTTTATCTTTTCTTAATATCTATCTGATTAGTTGTTTTACATTTTTTTATAAAGAGATCTTATTCCATTTGCTGGTCTTTTGAAGGTTTGGAAAGGAGCATGAACTGCATACTTATTTCTAACGGTCTTCATTAATTTTTAGGTTTTTCAAACAATATAGCCTTTAACATTTAAATGCTGTTCAACATTTACCTTTTTGTCGTATCAATTGCATTCAGGTCAAAACCAATTTAGCAAATGAAAACAACCCAATTTTACTGACGTAATTTTCTTTACGAATCGAGTGAAGGGGGGAAAACAAAGGATGCAATAAAGGCGGCGCCGCTTCAGGACATCTTTGAGAAGTGATGCCTTCCACTCCAGGGCTAATTGAGCAAAGCTTTGATTTCCCCTGTCTCAACTCACTCGCGAAACCACGCCGATCTCGTTAATTAACCCACTTGACAAATTCTCCATCGAAGCCAAGGCCTCTAAACCGATGGTGCGTCGGTAAGAAAACCATCACTATCAATGTAAAAACCATCAAGTTGGTTAAGCATGGGCTAAATACTTTCCTTGAAATTCCACCCTTGTAAGTATGAACAGACTATCGAAACATTACCCATAAAAACTGCCGATTAACTTAGGCTCAGATGACAATACCAAGATGATAAGCTAAAAGAGGAAATCTCTCCGATGAATCGTCAGTTTAAAAGATCTAAAGCGTGCTTATATAGAAAAAACATATTATTTCCATAAAACAGGGTGGAAGGCAATTTCACACAGAAACAATGAATGATGGTTCTCAAAATTACATGCTAAATAGGGATGTATAATGTGAGGGTCTTCTAGGAATGTATACTCGTTTGAGCTGATGAGAAGACCCAATGGCCTTGTGTATGGATCAAAATGAAGGGCGATCAAACTGAATTCAACAACTTTTTTTGGCAGTTTTTTCGGTTTGGATCAGATCCTATCTCTCCAATAGAAATATTAAGGTTTTTTTCGAAAATTGGTTAGAAAATGCCCCTCTAGTAATTACTTTAAAATTTAAAAAGGACACGACACGGGGTTTTTTGACTTCCAGAAATGTAACTGTAAAGATCTACCCCTGACAGACCACACTGGCTTTTTAAAATTGTCAGGTTTTAAATTTGAAGTAAGGATATGGAGGGAGACTCAGGAAAGTATTTATTTTCGTGGCCGAATGTTCAACATTGAATGAGATATGCTCAAGTGGTAGAGCAGGTCGTGGGTTCGAATCCCACTCGTGACACTAACTTTTTTATCTCAACCAATACCTTACATACAGATTAAGATATTATTTGGTCAAGCGGACCACGAAATCTAATGAATTTAATAATAAAAATATACAAAATAAAATGGACTTACTCACAAACTAAAATAGTGGGGGAACTTAAGTAAAAGAGGAACCACCTACATTAGTAAACTAAAATTAAGGTAAAAATTAACACATGAAATCGTGCCGATATCTCCTAGCATGCCGGGCATATTGAACCTGGGTAAAAGTATCTAACCCATTCAATATTTGGAGGAATTTTCTCTTTCCAACACAACCGCACCAAAATATAAAAAATCAAAGAAAAATGGTAAAAAAAGAGGGAAAATTCGAAAGGTTAGGTTGAGATGGGAGGTTAGTGTCCGAGTGGATCGAAGTCACCATAGCTCAAGTGGTAGAGCAGCGGAGTATTTAGCCCGGTCGTGGGTTCGAATCCCGCAGGTGACACTGCCTTTTTTATCTCAACCAATACTTTACATAAAGATTAATTAATTGAAAGATTTTTTATTATTATTTATATTCTATTAAAAAACACTTATCGTTGTAAAGAACAGTAATTAATTTATTTTGGCAACAACCTCCGGCAGACGGAGTTTCTATCCATTCTGTAACATTTATGCTAATTATTTTTTGTTAATTATGTACAAATTTATCAATAAAAATCTATCTTTCTATCTTTTTAGATTTTAAGGTAAAGTTTAGAGCTAGACTGTCCACAAGAGAGAGCAACTTATTAAGTCCCAGTTATTATGTGTTCTCCTGTTTCAAAGATACACAATTTTTACTATTGGCAGATGATATAGGTTTTCGCCGTTGTCAATAATTCTATTCACTATTTTTCGTGGTCCGCTTGACCAATTAATATCAATCAATTAATTAAGGTTTTAAGTTGAGATAAAAAAGCCAGTGCAACGAGCGGGACTCGAACCCACGACCTTCGGCTTAATACGCCGCTACTCTACCACAATATCTCAAGTGGTAGAGCAACGGCGTATCAAGCCGTAGGTCGTGGGTTCGAATCCCGCTCGTGAAACTGGCTTTTTTACCTCAACTTAAAACCTTAATTAGTTGTCAATAATGTTGAGGGAAATGTCCGTTTGCAGGAGGATTTGAATAGGTTTACCTGAATAGGTTTTTATCTGAGGAATGAAGTACTGTTAACAAATTTAAGTTTATATTTTGTTATAAGAGGAAACATCCCTATTGGCATACTCTTTACTGGGATTAAGTGAGTGTCTGAGACTGCTGACGTGGGAGTAACTTTTGATTCTGCGAGTTCTGGTCAAGAATAATAGAAGCTTAGGGTTCGTCGAGAGCATCAGGTTTCCGGAATATTATTGTGTTAAAACATCTATATTTTAGGTTCGGAGCATACTTGAGTACTGCACCTTGATTTGGTATCCCTGGGACACTCAATCTAAGATTTTACTTGAAGGTGTTCAGAGAAAATATATTACATACCTAATTTACAATCTAGAACTTGAATATGATAATAACGAGTATGATGAATAGTTGAAACAGGGCAAAATGTTCTCTAATCAAGATCTCTTTCTGTTAATGGGGATATGTTTCTTGCGGAAAGTGAGACACAGTCATTACTCCTGTCCACAAGTTCTCAGTAAAAAAAATGTCATGCCCCTACTCATAGTTGTATTTTTACACCAGATTTCATATCAATGATTGCGGGGAATTTGGTTCAATGACTTACGTACAAAAGGCTTTAATGAAATCTGTGCTTGCATAATTTGGATGTATTTAGATATTCTTTTAATGTATTCAATAATGAAATACATACATTTTTGTCTTCGTATTATAATTAAGTTTATTTATTTTGTTACACTGAAAACTATTTGTATTTCTTAATTTTACCTTACAGTGATGAGCGCGTCAACACCTAAACCGTTGCGGTCAACGACGCCCCATAAACAAACATTAATAAGGTTCATCAGGCGTCAGGATCTCTATTCGAGCCTAGTACGATGTGAACAGTCTATCAAAACATTAATAATTAAATCCGTAAATTTAGGCATGTTCAGAAGATGTCAATATCAAGATGATAAGGTAAAAGATGGAAAATCTCTGCCATTAAACTGAGAGATTAAGAGCTCTCCACACAATAAAGCGTCATAAAAAAACGAAGATAGAGACAATGATGAGAAGAGGAAAAGAATAAGAGATGGTTATCAAAATTAAAACCTAAATAGAGATATGTATTGTGAGGATCTTGTAAGACTATTTTTCCGTTGGAGCTCATGAAAAGACACAAAAGCTTTCCTGTGCCTAGGGTCACAATTAAAAGGGAAAATGTGCCAAAGTTTAAACCTTTATGGTCCAACATTATCTTGGGGAAGACGAGCATTGCAATTTGATTAAAGGTTAGTAGGAACTCCCGAATAAGACCCAGAATAACCTATGAATCACTAATCTGGTGGAACAAAGCTCAACAAAAAGTAGCTACCCAAACATTAGGCAGCATACAAAGACTAGCAAACCTATGTATCACAGGGGCGATGAGAACAACCCCTACAAACGCATTAGAAACCTTGCTAAACCTACCTCCACTAGAAATATTCATAAAAGGAAAGGCTAGGAAAAACCCATTTAGGCTCCAAAAACAATTAAATTGGAAAGGAACTAAACAATTCGGGCATACAACCATAATCAACAAAATCAGACACTCATTATTAGAAATGGGGACTGACTACATGATCCCGGAAACAAGCTTCACAACTTCCTATAAAGTCTCAACAGACTATAAAGGGGAGGAAGAACACAGGAAAGCACCAGATACAATGATATGGTATACAGATGGCTCCAAAACAAACGAAGGAACCGGATCAGGCGTTTTCTGTACTAGCCCAAAATATGAGCAATCGAACTCATTAGGGAAGTACACGTCGGTCTTTCAAGCAGAAATACATGCCATCAATGCTTGTGCCCTGGAAAATCTTAAAAGAGGTTACACTGACAAAAAAAATACTCATAAGATCAGACAGCTGAATGCATCCAAAATCTCCAAAACCTGGGAAAACACAACAACCTGATGATATCTTGGGTGCCAGGGCACAGGGGAATTTTGGGTAACGAGGAAGCAGACAAACTGGCCAGAGGAGGATCTGCAAGACCATACATAGGCCCGAACCTATCCGTGGGATAACAAAAATAAACATAGAATCCTCCATCGCAGAATGGATCCAAGCAAACCAAAAAGAGAAGTGGATAAACTCTAGCGGTGCCTAGAAAACTTATGATGAAACAACCCTCACCAAGATTTGCAATAACACTGCTACAATTGGAGAAGGCAAAACTCAGAAGAGAGGTGGGACTACTAACCGGTCACTGGTATCTGAGAAAACATTTACACAACATGGGTGTATACAGCGATGATCCCATCTGCAGATTATGTAATGAGGAGGAAGAAACAGCCACTCAAATCATCTTCGAATGCGAAGCAACAGCTCAATGGAGGTTTAACCTAACGTACGGAAAAGACTTAGGGAATCAAATTGTAGCAACAACAGTCAATGACCTGATACTTCTAACAAGAAGGATTGGGTCTATTGACTGAACTAAGGAACTAGGAAGGTACAATAAGCCAGAAGGCTGCAGTGCCTGGGCAATCAATATAAACCCCGCTTCCTAATACCCTTTCCACCATACCACCATACCATACCACCATAGGAACTCCCGAAAGTGGGTGCCAAATACACGATCAGAAACAGACCAGGAACAACACTGCCCCCGTCCTAAACTAACGGGATTTCCTGCTAAACTTAAACAAAATTCCTAAAGTTGGCATTGCTCTGAATCAACTTTGGACAAGAAAGGGTTAAATTATAAGCCGAATATTAAAAATGTTACGTTTGCTTAATATAACAATCGATGGAGAGATGGGGTGAATGTTGGCGGTAGAAGATTCCAAAATGGGGATTTTATATTGGCGCTAAAAAATCAGTGTTGCCAATAGACGGGTGTAACATTGAAGGAAAACGTATGCCTAAACTCCTGGGACTAGAGCTTTAGAAATTTGATACATTTGCTCATCATCGAACTTATTGCTATGTGAACAGTCTATCGAAACATTAATAACAAAATCTGCAAATTTAGGCTTGTTCAAAAGATGACCAACCAATGTGATAAGATAAAGGATGGAAAATCACTGCCATTAAACATAATAACTATGTGCCTTGTCACGAGACCTTGGTTTGGGATCTCTTCGCTGGTCTTGACATTTTCTGGCCAGCATTAATAAAAAATCTGTAATTTCTAGGTTTTATAAAAGTCAAACATTTTTCTAAAGAAGTACAAAGAACCTCGTTTTGAAGTATGTATGCGTGCATGTTGAAGATGTAATGAACCTACGTGAAATCTGCCATATTTTAAACTTTGTATATAATTATAGTTAAGGATGATTTATTCGAGGCTATGGGTAGATAATAAAACGCAGTTCCCACCGGCAAAACTCAGGATTCGACTGAGACGAGTTTAGTAAGATTAACAGCTAGACTATGCGGACCAGAGGTCAGTAATTTGCGGATTCTTTGACGGTGAATAACAGAGGAATGCCTACTTTGTATAGTTCGAATGTAGCACATCACGATACCTTCAATATGGTTATCTCCATAATCATCAGCACTATAATTCACCATGAAACGCTTCAGATCAACAAGTTAGAATAATTGGACCAGTTGAACCTCTTTTACCGGGCAAATTGTTAAAAACAGTCTGAGATCATTTTTATATTGTATATGGAGGATAAAACAACGCCGTGAAATCGCCAATATGCTGAGTAAAATTTTCATAATGAACCAATAGCACCAATTTTCTAATTCTTTTAAAGCTAAATAGATTATTATACGGAACTAAACAAAAAATACTTGATCCTTAACTAAGTTGTACTTTCTTGCCATAGAACTTGATCGATCCTTCTTGCAATAATGTAGGAAGCTAACTAATAAAATCTCAATTAATATATATTTACTTGTTCAAACAGTTGTGATTTACAAGATGAAATTTTCCTTAATATTTTAGAATGTTATGTATTAATTATTGCTCAAATTCGCAGGAATTTTACGTATCTAATTAATTAACTGCTCCATGATACCGTAAGATTGTTGAATTTCATTTTACGTAACTATTTTGAATTAATATAAAACTTTCTCGTTGCGGTTAATTGATAATTATTAGTGTTATTTATTTTTGTTTTTAATAAAAACATGGAAAATTGGGGAGAAATGTTAATCTGATTTCTTGTCCATCCTATTTACCGCAAATTCTAGTGAGTCTGTGACTCATCCAAATTTTATTCTGGGAGGAGTTCCCAAATAAATCGAATAATTTCAGACAAGTGGTGCGGTATATTTTTTTTTTACACGAGGATTTGCAACAACAGAGGTCGTATAAACCCTCAGCGTGCCGGTGTTTTTGAAAAAAAAGCCCATTTGTAAATATGTCGGGTTCGAATGCAGGGCTGCTGGATTCGAACCCGGTACCTTTACCTTACAGTGATGAGGGCCGTGTCAACGCCTAAACCGTCGCCCCCTCCAATCTATATTATTTAATTAATTAATTTATACTTTTTATAAATCTTCTTTACCCAGTGATTAGGTGGAATGCATTGTTACAATTCTCAGTGATTAAAAATACCATTTTACAGAGTTACTAAATTACCCCGTTCGTTTGGGTTTGTTTCTGCTTTATTGGAAGATATCTTCAGGGTATTTAACTAGGCAATCTATTATACAAGCCCCGGGAAGTTTTACAATGGAAAATTTGCTCGAACATTAACCATAGCTGTTTGTTTTTTATAACTAAAAGAGGACAAAGATATTGTTTTTATAGCATAAATCGTTCGTGAACGGTGAGGCATCCTGCTTTTTGCTAGTGATTCTGTTGATCCTGAACCATCCGATTTTTTTGGCATGAGAATAATATATCCTTTCAACGCGAGTTTGGCCACGTCCAGTCAATTTTCTGTGTACTGGATAATACAAGTTGTAATGACAAAGAATGGACTGATATTTTTTGTTTGTATTATAGAGTGACCCGTGAACAAACGTCAATAATTTAGGAGGTTATCGTACATGTTAAATTGGACTAAAAAGTCTCCACTGTCCAGTCTTATTATCAAGTGTATTAAACCTGCTGAAAATTTGATGATACCAATGAAAAAGGATTGAAATCCCTAGGACTGTTTTGGGTTTATTATAACTGTGTGGTGATTAGTGACCTTTAATCGATAATTATTCAGAAATCATGAGATGCGGTCTGGTGTGATGTAGGTTTCAGAAAAACATTTTCTTTATCCTTCCAACGTTTCGATCTTTATTGAGATCATCTTCAGGGCCTGGGATTTACTAACATTGTTTACATTTAACAAATACATTTAAGATGTGGAAAAGTGAAATTATACAATGCAAAATATATTTTTTATATTCAATCAACGTATATAAACATAAAACAGCAAAATCTCACTGGCACTCTCAACACGACACGCAAGAATGGCACAATTACACAGAAGACAAACACTTTGAGTGAGTAGAAATACTTTGATTGAATATAAAAAAAATATATTTTGCAATGTATAAATTCTCTTATCCACATCCAAAATGTAATTGTTATATGTAAACAGTGTTTGTAAATCCCAGGCCCTGAAGATGATCTCAATAAAGATCGAAACGTTGGAACGATAAAGAAAATGTTTTTCTCAAACCTACATCACACCAGACCGCATCTCTCGATTTCTAAATAACGAAAAAACAGTCTTGGTCTCAACAAAAACTCTATCTATGTATTAAGACCCATACTTAACAGCAGACTAACGTGTAATCGCCACACTTGACCTAAGAGACAACAACATAAGACTTCGACAATTATGAAGACCGGAGAAGAAGAGGACCGAAATCTGTGTTGACCTTCAACACTAAACTTACTTTATACATGGATACTGCGACTACTTTGGACATACGGAGTGATACTGTGGTGTTCTGCCAGCGCATCCAATCATTTCAATAAAAAGTCCTAAAGTTTAAATATTACCATTGACAAAATTCTTCTAACACATAACATTATAAAAGTGATTTTAAAGCGCAAATTTAAACATCCCATCATTCAGTTTCTCACTGAAGAGGGCGCAACACCAAAACGCGTTTCAATAACTCAAAAAACCCTCGAGTGGAGCCAAACCCAGTAAGAGACCCTTGCTGGTTCAACATGAGTTCACCGTCTCGAAGACCAAAACCCATCTCAATTCTATGATTTTACGACCACTTTGGACATATGTAGGGAAAGGTGGGGTTCTGCCAAGCCATCCAACACCCAGCGTAACCAATCCTTCCAATCAATTATCAAAAGTACTTACTATGTTACCAACCTTACTATTCACAACGAAATGATCCGTTCTTGATTCCAAAAGTTTCACACCAACCTCTAGATCCATCCTAACCCTACTGCTCGAGGTATCTTTAAACATACCCAACCCGAGAGCCCACCACGTCGCTTTCGACGATGGCATCTAGAGCACCTTAAGCCCTCACACCGATTGCGTTGGCATTAGAGGTAGTGCTGTGACCATGTGGAAAAACCGTAATTTGATCACACTTGTAATATGTACTATTATGGACATGCGTTCCCGATTTACTCATCGTCAACAAGACAAGAGGATCTTTAACGTCCGCACCTGGCCTATTCGGCCTTATCGGACGCTTTGATTCTCAAGATGAGAGCTGACGCACTTCTGCATACGACGGAAAAGTGTTACCGCCGCAGCATTGGTGTAGTGGTGTCCCGGCCCCTAAGGGTCAGTAGCCACGCTCTCCGCTTGTCCACTCCGAATGGTCGGGCCCGCATTGTGCGTCGGGTCGTACGCCGCACACGAGGGGCTAACGGGCCGAAATACATCAGCCCGTCACCCCCTAGATGAGCACTGTCTACGGACAAAGTTCACTTATCGAGCTCAGCCTACACCTGCTGCACGTAATCGAGGGACGCCATAGGTCTAGCCAAGGTGGTCCGATCCTTCGCTTCCCCAAGGGTACCACGCCGGTCATACGCACAACAATGCAAAGCATACTCGTCAGAAACCGCCGATTTCACTACCCTTTTCCAATCGCTTACTCACGCATTCGAGGGACTGTAGCATGATCATGACGTCCTCAACGCTTACATGCTGTCGTCCGGTCGTAACGTCTCCCGTGAGGACCAGGTTTAATACATTGGCCATGCGCAAGCTTCACGAATCCCAGGTAGAAGACAGCCTCTGTCTAAGTTCCCGCCAGGGGCGTCACCACAAGCCACCACGAATCCGTTCCCAATGTCACAGAGGGCCAGATTCTGGAACATTTCTGTCACCCCGTGGTACAGATGGCCATACAACCCTCCCCCGTCTTTGCAGACAGGATCTGGTGCACTGGCCCTCGTGTGACTCTGGTAAGGCACCCGACGCCCCTGCCGACCCTGAGGCTGACATTAGAGAGGTTGCCACGCCCTCAAGGCTACACCATTATTTTGTGCCTGGATACCCCCCTTGTAACCAAGGGTTAGGAGGGGTCACAGGATAGAATGAAGGAATTCGGATTGAGAAACAGGGCCGTGGAAGAGAACACGACGTGAGCCGTTTCGGGGTCTCGAGTCTCAACCAAATTATACCACCCGTCGTCGCCGTGGTTCTATTATGGACAGGCTACAAAACAAAACAAAAAAAGTTTACTCAGAAAATTTACTCGTCCTATTTCGCTTATTAGCTATCCCACTTATATTAGTTGTGGCGTTCCATAGAGAAATGTTTTAAGGCCTGTACTACGTTTCATTTACATTAACGATTTACTTAAACTAAAACTTTCTGGTAAAATAGTATTTCATCATTAATATCCCTAAAAGTAGTTAAAATGGTAAGATAATTTCTCACTTTTAAATACATTTAAAACTCAAATCATTAAATTTACTCTCTCAAATCAAAACAACCTAAATAAACAGATAGTATTTCATTCTTGTGTAATTAACAGTAATTGCCCGTTTATAAAGTTTTTTAAGTTAAATATTTGGGAATAAATAATAAATTTAAGTCCATTAGATTTCGTGGTCCGATTGACCAACTAAGTGTCCGAGTGGATCGAAGTCACGATAACTCAAGCGCTATTTAGCCGAAGGTCGTGGGTTCGAATCCCGCTCGTGACACTGACTTTTTTATCTCAATCAATACATTACATAAAGATTAATAAATTTAAGTTTGTTGCATATGATGGCTTGGCAAAAAAAGTTTAGAAAATTATTTTATAAATTATTATTTGGAGATCACGTTGTTTAAATTATACAAATGTTTATAAATCCCAGGCCCTGAAGATGATCTGAATAAAGATCGAAACGTTGGCACGACAAAGAAAATGTTTTTCTAAACTTACGTCACCCCAGACCGCAGCTCACGATCGCCATATAATCATTATCTAACTGTCACTAAAAACCACTTATTTTATAAATTTACAATTTTAAGACATATTTTTCAACCAGATTTGCAGGTCGGTTCCTTTTGCATTTACACAATCCTTGATAATATATGGGATCCTAGTTTCCAGAGTAACATAAAGCCTACAATATTTCCAAAAATTATTGCTCAGAATTCTACATTTAAAAAAACAACAAAATATACCAGAGGGAGAGAAAATTAATCTTCGACTTGATCGCCTTATCGATTTATGTTATCGATTCTCAACCGATGTAATGAAGTGTTTGTATAAAGAAAGGGTATTAATTTGTAAAATCGACCAATCATAAACACCCTGTGTTGTAAGTTTCTGCGAGAGTACCTGTGCTTGAACCGATTCATGATCAATCATCTCCTCCTGGCTGAACACCTCCCTGCTCGAGACCAACCGCTTTAATGACCTCCGTTTCGCTAATCAATTAATTACACCACATCGCTTCAGAAAGCACGGGCTTCGAATAGCCCGCCGGGTCGGGATAAAGTGAAACCGCGGAGGTAAACTTCCTTTTGACATTAAACACAGAAGAAATACAATTAAGCCCTTAACAAAACTGAAAACGCTGTTTTAGTTAAAAAGGCGTGACGATTTTCAGGTTTTAAATTGTAAATGAACCTCTTGTCCATTGACTGAAGAGAAAAATAATTTTGATATTTGTTTATAAATAACTATCACATGACACTTCTTTTAGCTTATAAGATAATGCTAAAACTTTTAATGATTAAACAGTAACGTCAATAAATCATATTTAATAAGAAAGTTAATATTTTTTCATTTTTGTCTTGGAACTTTAGAGCTTTTATCTGGCTTAAAAGTCCAATAATTGGGGGAGTAAGCAACAAATGAGTTCGTTTTCAAGTAGTTCAAAGTGGAACTTGAAAACCCACTGAAGCAGATAAAATGCGACATAAATTTAATGGCAGAAGCCCAAGTGGTTCAATACCTTTTTGTTCGCTCCGCCGTTTCAACTTGGTTTTTATACCGATTAAATTAAGTATGACATATTTTTAAAAAAATTTCATTTCCAATTAATTAACGTTGAGATAAAAAACGTCAGTGTCACAAGCGGGATTCGAACCCACGACCTTCGGCTAAATACGCCGCTGCTCTTGAGCTATCGTGACATCGATCCGCTCGGACACTAACTTCCCATCTCAAGCCCACCTTTTTTCAATTTTTCCTCCTTTTTGCCATTTTTCAAATGTCGTGTAATCTTTTGATCCTCGGCGACAAATGAAATGGCCACGGAGATCTTTAGTGAAGCAAACTTCATGTTCCTTATTAAATCGATTAGGTTTTGTTGTCAGATAGACCAATTAAATTCTTTTCAATTAATTAAGGTTTTGGTTGAGATAAAAAAGTCAGTGTCACAAGCGGGATTCGAACCCACGACCACTTGAGCTGTCGTGACTTCGATCCACTCGGACACCAACTTCCCATCTAAACCCCACCTTGGACGTTTTTTAAATTTTTAATGAAGGTCAATTACAAAAAGGAATAAACGTATTTTATGGTTAATACGTGGTTTATGGTTAGTTCTTTCTCTAAATATTGCAGAACATACCAACTTTTTTTTGAGGCCATACAAACTACTTTTTCACACATATTTGATAGTGTTTAGTCTCGTAAAAACATTTAAAAAAATAATTTTCTAAATTGGTGATGCCTTTCCAAATTTATACCCAAATTTGTGTGAAAAATAACTTGCTCCCCTGTAACTACTTACCTTCTTAAAAATGTCTCAATTTTATGTAAAAAACATTTTAAACTAATACAGCGTTGGGATGCTGTGGGCTTTAGCTTTAATACTCTGTTTAGGGTGTTGATGATAAGAGGCCACAATTTATTGAAGTCATCGATCTCCTAAACGAGTATTGATTTCTAAATTACCAACAAAAATGAATTAATAAATGTAATATGAAAATAAATTTAAAAAATATTCAACAAATTTATCGAAAAGAAGCTGTACATAAATGCGTTGCCCGTAATGCTGCAATAAAAGGTGGAAATAATGAAATAAGTATCCCTCGGCTTATAGCTAACGACAGGCTTTGTCAATAACGTTGTTGACAAAAACATTAATATTTTTAGCAAATAATAAAAAATAAATTTTTGGAAATTTTGAGGCATTTTTAAGAAAGTATGGAGTTAGAGCGGAGCAACCATTTTTTACATAAATTTGAGATTCAATTTTGAAAGACATGTCTGGTTTTAAAAAACTGTTTTTTTGTTTTCATGAGACTAAACACTATCAAAAAGTTGTGAAAAAGTAATAATGTTGCATTTGAAAAAAAAGAAAAGTTGGTTCATGTATTTTGCAACATTTAGAGAAAATTAATTATTCTTTCTATGTAAGGTCTTGGTTGAGGTAAAAAAGTCATTGTCACGAGAGGGATTCAAACCCACGATCTTCGATCCTATCGACTTTTTTATCTCAACCAAGACCTTACATAGAAAAATTAATTAATTGAAAAAAGAAACTTGATCGATTGACCACTAAAACGTAAATGGGTTAATATTTAATAAGTAAAAGAAGTATCACTTCACTAAACAGCTCCCCGTGGCCGCTTCCTAAGTCGCTGAGAATCCATCCTGATTATACGACATTTGAAAACGCCAAAACAAGGGAAAATTTGAACGGTTGTAGTTTGAGATGGAGAGTTGGTATCCGAGAGGATAGAAGTCACGATAGCGGCGTATTTAGCCGAAGGTCATGGGTTCGAATCCCGCTCGTGACACGATTTTTTAACTCAACCAAGACCTTACATAGAAAGAATAATTAATTGAAAGAAGTAACTTTGTCAATTGACCACTAAAACGTGGATTTAGAGACAAATTCATTATGTAATAGCCAAAATTGAGTATGTATATCAGAATCCATGAAATACGTGAATTGTATTTATTTTGTTAATTTGCCTTCATTAAAAAAAAAAGTAGATGGAGCACATAATGTCGGTCAATATATTCATAAATGTGCAGATTTGAACTTAAATAAATCCGAATTCAGTAAGTTTGAAGGCATTTCCAAATACATATTTTGCTGAAGATTATTAATTTCGGAAGTTGGGAATTATTAATCACTAAAATTGAATTTAATATCATCAAAGGTAAAAGCATATTTCAACATGGTAAGTTAATTTTATCCAGATTTAAGCTGTAATTAATTTCGATAATACCTATTATAAAATATATTTTATCATATTGATATATTTGTTAATATTGAAGAAAAATAAAGAGTTTTTTTTCTTTTAGAATCAAGAAATAGTGAGAATCATATTTTCATGGTTATGTTTATTGCTTTAATGCCTACCTAATGATACAAAATTGAATCACTTCATATCATAAATTGCAATAATTTTTATTAATTCTTATTAACTGTATACATTGGCCTTGATATTTTTCTCTACATAAAGGATAAAAAAGGGTTTCTGTTCCTGAAAAGTGATAATCGGATAAATCATACAAAAATGAGAATAAGTAAGAAAAGTAGAAGGATTTAAAGAATGCAACGAGTTATTTGGCTTGTTTATTTGGCAAATATTCAACCTGAGTCAGCACGCAGTTAATTGCGAGCTCAAGAAAGGTTTAACGAAACCTGACATTGAGATATGAACAAGATTCGGTTATGCTTTCTTTTAGAATAAAGCCAGATACAATTATGAAAAATGGTTTAAGGTAAATCTTAACTGCTTTGGGGTAATACCCACCCCTTCGATGTCGTAAAGGACCGTATAAGGGAAGTTAAAAGAAAAAGCGATCCGTTTACAAAGAAAGTAAAAAACACCGAACAATGATGGCTTTTAAAAGGTTTAATGAAATTGTCGTGAAAAGTGGAAGAGCGCGGTCGAGGGGCTCTTTGCAAAGGGAAAAAAGAAAGGAAAAACTTTATTCATTACTTGTCGGGTCTCTTAAACAACTACTGGCCCTTGGTTTCTTTATCTTCGGCCAAACTTGAAATAGCTTTGAACTTAGAGCTATTTTTCAAAAATACTCAACGCTCTGTCTTTCTGAAGTGCTGGCGACGAACGACTGCGAAATCGTTTAGAAAATGAACTGCCCAAGTTAGAAAAAGTTACATCAGTTCAGAAAAGTTTTCACAAATCGAATAGAAGAATTTTCACAAATATTGTTTCAGTATTTAATATAATGGAAAAATTGATTTAATACTAACATTCAGAGGATTTTGAGAATCACACGCCCATTGGAATATAGAGTTTGTTGGGGGGAGTAAATGTGGCCAAACTTCTATGTTTGTATAGGGAGCTTAAGTTAATTTATTGCAATAAATGTAATTTATTAAATTCACTAGTTTTCGTGGTCCGCTTGACCAATTAATATCTTTCAATTAGTTAAGGTCAGGTAAAAAAGACAGTGTCACGAGCGGGATTCGAACCCACGACCGTCAGTTAGATACGCCGCTTCTCTACCACTTGAGCTATCGTGACTTCGATTGACTCGGACACTAACTTCACCAAGTCACGATAGCTCAAGTGGCAGACTAGCGGCGAATCTAGCCCGAAGGTCGTGGGTTCGAATCCTGCTCATGACACTGACTTTTTTATCTCAACTAAAAATCTTAATAAATTGAAAGATATTAATTGGTCGAGCGGACCACAAAAACTAGTGAATTTAATAAGTTAAAATGAAGTATACTTCACTAAAGTTCTCCGTGGCCATTTCATTTGTCGCAAAGAATCAAATAGATTACACGACATTTGAAAAATGGCAAAAAGGAGGGAAAATTCAAAAGGTGGGGTTGAGATGAGAAGTTAGTGTCCGAGCGGATCGAGGTCACGATAGCTCAAGTGGTAGAGTAGTGGCGTATCTAGCCCGAAGGTCGTGGGTTCGAATCCCGCTCGTGACACTGACTTTTTTATCTTAACTAAAAACCTTAATTAATTGAAAATAATTTATTAACGTGAAAAGAAGGGATTACTTAACCCCGAGGAATATCGATTATACTGGGGGGAGTGAATGTGACCAGACTTACACGTTTGTGACGGGTATATGTAAAGTATGTTTTGTGTCCATTCACACCTAAGGTATGTGAAAGGCTATCATTTTAAGATATCGACCTAGTTTTCACATAAAATTAAGTCAATCGAGAAAGATCTAAATAAAAGCGATGAATAAAAGAAAAAGAAAAATACGCCTGAAAATCCAGGAAAATAAGTAAAAACCCGGAGATAGCTGACGATGACCTGAGCTATTTCTCGGATTCTAAACTTTCAACATTATTATTACTTAAGAATCACATATTTCAAGTTTGTTGATGTTGATCTTAGAACAATGTAATCTATTGGCTACGACATATAAATAAATATTGACATACAAAGTTTACACAAAAATATACAATGTAAGTCAACCGACCAAATCTATTTTGGTTAGCTCGGTACACGTCGCTTCAAAACCCACCAAAAAAAAATCAAAATCATCGGTGATGTTGAATAAACCCGTGTTTTCTGCACCCTTTCATCTTCTTGTTTATTTATTCTGGTTAGGACAGAACGGCTGTTAAGACAGCGGTCGCAGCAGAGTAGGGACCGAAAGGATTTTTGTAACCGGGCCAACATAATCTCTGGGCTGGTCCCCCTGGAATTATTTTCAGGCTAGACAACGATCACAACAATATTAGTCCTACAAATTAACCAATTAAAAAAATTATAAAACCATATCAACACAAAAAACTCCTCAATTTCTTTATCTGGATGTTGTAGGCACGGATATTGATACTGTCTCTATATGTTCGATTAATATAAAAAGTTAAATAACAACGTTTTTTCCTAAGTTTCGTGTCAAAGACAGTCTCTCAGCTATAGTTCTACGATTGTGTCTCTTTTTAATTATAATTTACATGTTTAAAATTGCATTCAAACAAAAGCTCTAACAAAACTATCATTTACTTTCGGAGTTAACTGATTTTCATATCGAATAATTAGGGTACCTAATATTTAATTTTAAAACAAAAATATCCATCCATTTTTTAATAGAAAAAATTAATATAAAGGAAACGTATACAACTAAAACAAAAACGCAAAGATTATAACGAGAATAAGTGTAATTATTTTTAAATTGACCAATTGTTTTTTGTTTGGTTAAAACTATTTAGAAATAATTACAATAAATCGACATTCGCAATCAATAGTTTTCATTAATTGTATCGTTTTCCTTTCAGTATCTGTCTGTTTGTTTGTTTACTTGTCAGACACTCTTCTCTTCACCACCTTCCCACCCACACTTTCTCTGTATTTCTTTCTTTTTCTCTCTCTCTCACCCTCTCTCGCTCCCTCACTTAGTAAAGAATTTTATGTGTGTGAGATAAATATTTTTGTTTAAGCGAAAGAAACATAAGAGTACCACTTTCTCTCTATATCACTCTCTCTCTACTTCTAACTATCTATGTATCTATCTATCTATCTAATTATCTCTCTCACTCTCTCTCTCTCTCTCTCTCTCTCTCTCTCTCTCTCTCTCTCTCTCTCTGTTTTCACGTTTTTCTTCTTCTTCTTTCTCTTTACGTTAAGTGTAAAAATGTTCAAGACATCAAGCCTTGCGTCATTAAATAAAACGGTCAATCAATCAATCATTCTCNACACGACACGCAAGAATGGCACAATTACACAGAAGACAAACACTTTGAGTGAGTAGAAATACTTTGATTGAATATAAAAAATATATTTTGCATTGTATAAATTCACTTTTCCACATCCTAAAAGTATTTATTAAATGTAAACAATATTTGTAAATCCCAGGCCGTGAAGATGATCTCAATAAAGATCGAAACAATTAATTAAGGTTTTTAGTTGAGATGAAAAAAGGTAATGGCACGAGAGGGATTCGAACCCACGACCTTCGGCTAGATACGCCGTTGCTCTACCACCTGAGCTATCGTGACTTTTTGTCTCAACTTAAAACCTTAATTAATTGATATATATTAATTAATTAATTGAAGATCGAAACGTTGGCACGATAAAGAAAATGTTTTTTTCTGAAACCTACATCACACCAGACGGCATCTCACGATTTCTGAATAATTATGTTTATTATAACCTTAAGCCAAAAACACAAAATACAGCCTAGTAAGAAAACAGAATTCTTCAAAATAAGAATAATTAAGAAAACAAAATAGAACATACTGCAAGAAACGAAAACAGACTTTCAACAAAGTAGACTTTGAAAATTTAGTTTAATTTTAAGATTTTTGTTTTGTCTTATGTTCATTTTTGTACTAAAGAGTTTTTGTAACTTTTATTATTTTTTCGATAAAAGTAGTTTGAAATTTGAATGACTAACCGACATATAAATTTTTTAGTAATTAGTCGGTAACCTTTGAGAAATTAAGTCCTGTAGTTAAAGCTCCTTAGTACGGGTAACTTTTCTGTAATCAACTTGTATTTACAGGGCTAGGAAAATCTGACTTAAATTTAACCAAGAACTTGTGAACATTTAATTTAATTATTAGAAGATTTTCGTTTTTTTCTGATATTTAATTTTCACCAAACAATCTTTTTTGATTACTTTGTATTACTTTCGTTATTTTTCAGAAGTTTGAAAAATTGAATTTATTCTGCTAATTTTTTTTGGTCCATTTGTAACTGGAAAATTAAATTTGTGTATTAAATAGTAATTTCACACTGATGAAAACTGACGTTTAAAAAATTAAGTACTTTTACTTTTCTGTAATCAAGAGCTACAAAAATCTGACTTAAATTTAACCAAGAACTTGTAAACATTTAATTTAATTTTTAGAAGATTTTCGTTTTTTTCTGATATTTAATTTTCACCAAACAGTCTTTTTTATTTACGTTCTATTACTTTCATTATTTTTTTAATAGAAGGTTGAAAACTTGAATGACTATTCTGTCTGCACCATTTGGTACAGAAAAATCAAATTTTTGGAATTAAACGGTAATTTCAGACTGGTGATACCTGATCTTTGAAAAATTAAGTACTTAGTTTAATGCTGCTTAGTATGGGCAATGTTTCAGTAATCAACATATATGTCGTATCTACAGAGCCTCGAAAATCTGACTTAAATTTTAACCAAGAACTTGTGAACATTTAATTTAATTTTAGAAGATTTTTTGTTTTTTCTTTATTTAATTGTTACCAGTCTGTTTTATTTACGTTGTATTACTTTCATTATTTTTGAATAGAAGGTTGAAAACTTGAATGGCTAATTTGTTTGCACGAAATTAAGTCCTGTATTTAAAGCTCCTTTCTATGGGCAACTTTTCTATAAGCACCATATCGTATTTACAGGGCCAAGAAAAACGTACTTAAACTTTAGACAAAAACGCAAACTCGTAAAAATATATCTTCTAAGTGATTTTGTACTTAGCTTGCTCTAGGTTGCAATAAAAAAATTAAGGTTCCTCGTAAGGTTTAATGTTCTTTCTAATGGTGTATTAAAATTTACAATAGGATTAAGATTTAATGAAACCCGATAAACTTTATAGAATAAGTCTATTAGGTTTCGTGGTCCGATTGACCAAATAGCAGCGACGTATGTAGCCGAAGGTCGTGGGTTCGAATCCCGCTCGTGACACTGACTTTTTTATCTCAACCAAAACCTTAATTAAAGATTTGTTATAGAATAAAGTTATGAAATGTTGAAGGAACATGAAAAGTGAAATATCTAGAATACAATTAAGAATCAGGCTTTGAACGATAGATACTTTTAGTCCAATTTGATATGAAGGATAAGTTCCTGAAGTATTGACGCCTGATCAAGAATCACCTTTTATCTAGGATTTTAAGGAATTTAATTGGTTTTATATGTTTAAATTAAATTAAATAACCCTCTAGAACCAAGATATGCCTCGTTTTAATTAAATATTTTGTATGGCTTATTTCTACTTTGTTTGGTTTATTTTATTTTTTTTTTAAGTCTAGGGTCAGTGTGATTTACATCAGCTCCTTCGCTATCAGAAAAAAAAATCAAAATTTTGTCAAAAAGTTATAAAACCGTAATATATTGTACAGCATACACTGACGTGGTGCAATAAAACCACTGATGTTATAAAAAGAACCTTTCATTTTACACAGTCATGTGGGACGGTCGGCGAAGGATGCGAGCATGTGAATCCAAAGACCTTGAGCCAAAATAAAGACCCTGTTTAGTTTTTGGGCCTTTAATAAAGTCCGGGTCGGAACCAAAATCGATTACATTAAACTGTGAGTATTATTTTAAATGAGTGAACCCAATGCCCGTTGGTGTTCAATGTTTTTATTTGGCTTATTTAAATCTATCTTTCATATTCCAATCGGATAAGGAGCACGTGCATTAAAGTGTCCTTCAACTATCCTCAGAATTAAGGGATTTCCTTGCAGAAACAAAACAAAAATTCAGAGGCCAAAACCTAACGATAAGGGTAAAATAGAATAAGCGTATTAAAACAAAGGAATAAAACGTACTATCCTGCACCTCCCGTTCCCGGAAGGACCAAGGATCCTGTGAAGAGGTCAGTCACCCGAGTGAAGATGTATTGTGCTCTCTGATCAACCCAGAGGATCCAAGGACAAGGTTGACTCCCTCTCGTTTTCCCCGTGGTAGCGTTTTATATAACCTCACCTGCCGAGAATCAATCATGACAGATGACCACGCCTACTTTAAATATTATAATTTGAGTATTTTTTATACGCAGGAGGTCCTTCACTATTACCACACCTTGAAATTTGTCTGTTTTTATATCAAAATCGCTTGTTTCGTTGTATTAAACTGTGTCGAACTATTCTCGATTTTATCACCGTAAAGAGATCTTCATTTTTCATTTTTGCAGTTTAACTTTGATTATACTTTCTTATGATAACAGTTTATTAGACGTTTATAAAATTTCAATTATAGTCCGTAATTCAGTATATAATAAAATAGTTCATTCTAAAGATTAGTAAAACAATCTAAACTATTGAATTTTGAATTAGTTCTTGACCTCCTATAATCGATCATTGCAACGATTTTCAGATAGAAAGCATGTAATGTTAGTTGCTCCCGGCCATGCTGGCATAAATGAGAATGAAGAGGGCAAAAAGGCAAGAGAGGCCTTTTCTGTTGGTACTCCTCGTAATGGAGTTCTCTTCAATGACCTCTCTGTCACTTTAGGCACTTCGTTTAGGAAGCTTGGAGGCGTGAATGGAGTGCCTGCACGGGAAACAAGCTCCTCGCAATAAAAAAATATTATAAAAAAAGGGAATCCTCTACTACCTTCCCAAAAAGAAGAAACTTAAAAATAATATCTATCCTTGTTACGTAGGCCAATTTTACATCATTTCTCATCACTAGTTTAAAAACTTTAATTTATAAAAATGTAATGAGATGAAATAAAATAAAAGTCAACTCAATACAATGTTTTATTTGTTCTTGTTAGCAATAATTTCGCGTAATATTTATTTCTTCTGGCACCAACTATATGGTGCAGTATTTTAATATAAAATTTTCAAATATTTAATGTGAATAATGAACGTTCTATTGTTCTTTCCGCTTTATGTTGTGATACACGTTTTATCAATAAACGGGTGTCACGGCACGCAATCCTTTATTGACTATCCTTGCTCAGAAAAAGGAATTATCTGAGGAAAAAACACTAGGATTTAAACAAATATATTCTCGTACACATGGCTTTTACGAGATTCGGTGTAAATGACAAATATTATTATGTTTATTAATTATTAACTGCGACTTGACTCTTGTTTGTACGTTTTATAATCATTTTTCCATTCCGTTTATTCAACTACCCCTAAAGTTTTTGTTGTATACTTGCTATTTATAAATTCTAAAGAGAATGTTCGAAATAACTTCGTGAATCGTGGTCTTTCGAGACAATGGGTAAAAAGAAATGGGAAAACGGCGGTTGAAGGAATTCATGCACCAAGGTGAAAGAGCATTGTATCTTAACAAGGTTACATTTTTTTTAAATTTAGGACTTTTCAATATCGTGCCCAGCTAGATTACATCTTAGTTTACTGCTCCAAAATTCAAAATATCTGAAATTTGAAAAGAACTGATTGAAATTGGTTCGGAAAAATCCTAGAATACCGAAACGATATGTCACAAGATCCAATGCCAAAGAAGGATGTTTGAAATTGTACTACTTCAAAGTATCAAGCGCGTTGACCCTCATTTTATACAGAGTGCCTTTGAACTGACGTACGAATACTTCAGGGTTTATTTTACATGTCAAATGGCACTAAAAAGTCCCAATAATCCATAGACCTTTCTCTATTTTATTTGACATATTTAACTTTTCTTGTTCTTAATATTTTATTCCATAAAGCACCCAGTATGCTCATTAACTAAATCATACTATAAATTTGATTACATCCTAGAAAGAACCTTAAAATTACTACACATTATAAAAATTGATTAGCATTTTATTGCAGCTGTTTACAAATAAAGCACAAAATCAGTTAAAACACAAAGTTTGATGATTGTTCTAAGTTCTTGTTTGAAGTTTAAGGGAGAAATTCTTGGCTTTGTAAATACTGGCAGGTATGGGGCTTACAGAAAAGTTGCCCCTACTAATGAGCTTTAATTACATGAACTTAATCGCTCAAGATTTGTGATCACCAGTGTAAAAGGACATGTAGAAAGTCTCGGCTGTCACTGCAGACTTTACTGTCGCGATCCGACCTAAACTACCAATAAAGAATATGAAAAAGAAAATACTGCAGGCAGTGGACTGGATTCCGAGAAGCTTTACGCACCAAGTTTACGATTGATAGATGGCCAATGGAGAATCTGAACCGAAGCATAAGGATCATTCTAATCCGACTTAGAATTGGCCATACATGGTTGAGACACGGACACTAACTTTTGGACACAAAGCTCGACTATGTGCCCGTCATGCATAGAAAGGTTGGTCAATGTAACTTACGTTAAAGAAGAGCGTCATTTCTTGGATCTATATAAAGAAAAAATGGAAATGCAGCACAATATAAGAATTGTGTTCAAGCACGGAATCATTGAGTCTTCTGATCCGATTTTTCAAACAAACAGGCTTTTTTTTAAATCATAGAGTATAGTTTTGTAACTAACGAGTGTTGGGAGTGAATGTGTTTATTCGCGTGAATGCTTAGTGTAAGAGAGCTTATGGTGAATTGAGTACTCCATCGACCCTCAATTAGGTTAGTTATACCTGAGAGTGATGTACTCCACCACCCTAATTGTGTGAAAGGTCAACCTCGGTTGTTGGACGGACAAGACCTTAGTCTGCCCCCGGACTGTCAACACCTCGGGTGGGTGATTCTCGAAGCTTGTATATTACAAAAGCCGGAATTGCGTGAGGACTGCGCAAAGTGATAGGCTCAATACCGTACGTGTGCAGATATGAGCATGTCAAATCCAATGAATACAAATCCAAATCCAACAAGACTATGGACAATAGGGACTTTAGGTCCATTTTACATGTAAAATAACCTCCTGAAACATTAACCTCTGTTCACGGGACACCCCGCATATAATATCACGTAGGTTTAAAAAAAAAAAAAAAACTTGGATCAGGTTGAAAATAATACTGAAACAAGACGGACTCCAATAGGCCCTCCTTATAGTTCTGACATCGCGATATCTGATTATCTTGATTATCTCATAAAACGTTATGGTTGGAAAAATACTTCGTAGATATGAATGGATCAGTGTCTTGCCCTGCGTATAACCCAATTTCTTTCTGGCTATCGCGAGTCTGTCATTTGACAGTGGTATATTTTTGAAGGATTTCGAAACCTAAGAGGATGTGCGATTCAATTAAAATTCATACAAGTATTCCAAAAACAAAGATTTCTGGTACAACTTAATATATATAAAAGGTTGAGTAAAGAAAAAGCATAAGTTGCACTAGAATTACTATGGTATACAAAAAGATTCCTACACTTTTATTACATTTACTAGTCCTTTTTCTATGAAATACTAGAAATTCTTTGAACTTTTATTATTTACGTTTTCTCTTGTGTTGCTGAACCTTTCAGCAGTCTGTACACCCTCGTCATATTATTCCAACTGCTATGTTTACTACACAGCCAATTTATTGTATGTAAATGCGTATACGCTTATTTTGGTAGGTTATGCCAGTGTCCAACTAGGAGTTTTTTTACGAGTGTCATTTTACTGACCCGAGAATGGGCAAAAAATAGAGAACATTTTGTTCCCGTTGTAACAAAAACGCGATAAAACAATGTTGAAAGAATGCTGAGTACAAGGTTCGTTCTTCGCTTCCTTTTGAGGATAGCAAACAACGGCAGGTTTTTTCCCCTTTTTATAAGAGACTTCCCTTTACCATTTGATGTACGGATTTTACAACGTTTACAGTTTAAAGTTAACAATTTAAAACGGATGAATTGCGGGAACGAAGAATAAATTAGACAATGAACTCTTTCTATCTAACAATTTTTCATTTCTATTTAATTGTACTACTATTTTAATTCATATTTTCTTTATGTTTCTTTCGCTTTATAGGGAAAAAGGGAAAAAATATGTTCCATGACGGTTTTAACTGAAATACAGTCATTTCTCCAATTAAGTGTTTAGTGTGGAATATAAAACGTGTCCGCCGGTTTTTTTCTTTGGAATGCTCGATTTTAGGGTTGATGTCTACGTTCTGAAACATGCCCATTTCCATCAGCCATCACATAATGAAAAATAAAAAAAATGGTCAAATTGACCCAATAAAAGTTTGGACTAAGCACAGGTAGAAAAATTATGATAACTTGGTCTTTTAGGACAAAAGAAGCTTCAATGTATACATGTTAATCAATATACCATTTGCTTGATTGAGAAGTTAACCCATATTTGCTTAATGATCATAATTGACCATATTAATTGTTCCAAGTAATTATTCCTTTTATCTAAGGTTTTTGGTTGGGACGAAAAAAAGTGTCACGAACGGGCTTCGAACCCACGACCTTTGGCTCAATACCCTGCTGCTCCGAGCCGAAGGTCTTGGGTTCGAATCCCGTTCGTGATACTAATTTTTCATCACAACCAAAAACCTTAGATAAAAAGAATAATTATTTGGAATAATTAATATGGTCAATTATGGCCATTAAGAAAATACGGATTAAATTCTAAATAAAGCAAATGGTCATGTGTTCGAATCCCGCTCGTGATACTAATTTTCCATCTCAACTAAAAACCATAGATAAAAATAATTATTATTTAGAAGGGTATGGTGATTAGTGACCGTTAGTTGATTTTCCCTGAAGATGATCTCAGTAAAGATCGAAACGTTGGCACGATAAAGAAAATGTTTTTCTAAAACATGCGTCACACCAGACCGCATTTCACGACCTCCGAATAATCATTATTTAGAAGGTTTTTTAATCAATTTATGTTAACATATTCTTTTCTATGTATTATTTCTGAGTTTTAAATAATATGTTTAAATGTGTCCAGCAAAATTACACAATATGGTTCTGAAGCACTACAATTTCAACAATCAATGTAGGTAATAATTTATATCTGTATTGATATATTTTTTTAAATGTTGGGAGTATCTACCTATTTTCTACTCATGACTACTCTGGTCTTGATGAAAAACTAGATTCAATTCTTACTGCCAAGCTTTCGTCCAATTTTAAGGTCATCAGGGCAGAAGAATCTTAAATACGTATACAAACTGACACAATAAAGTTTTTCACAGAGGATTTCAACTTTCTTTGAAGACTGTCTCAGTCCCAACATTGCCAAGGACTGTTACGATTCTTGTTATCGGACTAACGATTAGGATTGCCTGGTTGTCACAGTCCCTTATTGTATAATGATACCTCAATATCATAGATTTTTCTGAGATTGAAAGGCGAGCGTCAGCAGCATATGTATTAGCCATTATTCTACAGTAAAAATCCGGAATGAATTCACGATTTTTAAACAAAATTAGAAGAAAGCATTTTACGCAGTTTATTCGCCCATGAAATTAACCAGGACCACTAGTGATAAAACCAAGCAGATCAGCTTTACATTTTAGCCAAAACTCGTTTATAGATCATTACGAATCATGAGTAAACTGTCATAAAATGAACAGTATGACAATAACCAAAATTTTAATTGGCTTCAATATCAGCTTAGAAGAGAAATGTGAGATTCACATCAACCCGAAATGTCTCCAATTAATGGTAATCCTCACAGCTGAGGAAATCGTTAAGGGATAACTCCGACCAACTTTGCATCCCATAGAACCAGAATTGCTTCTCCTTATGCCAGTCCTAACGGGACGAAAATCTTTTAGCAATCAAAGGAGGGTTTGATGATCTCACACATATCTCCAACGTTATCTGGCACACGTGTGATGAATCGTAAAGGAGGCCTTTTTTTCCTCTCCGACCACCTACTGTAGCACCTCGGGATGAAGAATAAATCAAAACCATGAACATAAAACACACGACATCTAATTTCTTAAATGTCATTAACTTTTTTTTTCAACATTAGCTAAAATGTTATTCAACCAACTGTCTATTGAACTCATGTCTTTAATTTTTATAACTAGCCATTTCACATATAATTTGTTGAACACATTTAAAAAATATTTTATGATAAAAACATCACATAACTAAACAGACAGTTCAATCAAATTAATTTTGATCTTTTTAAAACAGAATTATATGTTAAATAAGCTTTTTATTGTTTTATAAATTTATTATTTAACAAAAATTAATTATGCAATTAATCACAACAGTGCAAAAACATAGGAGAGAACCAAATTCAAAATTTTACTCTTCTTTTACCCTTTGAAAAATGATTCCCGATTTATCTCGTCCGTTATTTGTTAGCCTTGTCTGTTATTGCATTTTAATTTCTATTAATATTTCATTCTCTAGTCCTCATACTCATATATACAGCACTTCAAACCTTTTTTTTAATGGTTTTTACTAAACAATTAATTAAGGTTTTTAGTTGAGATGAAAAACCTTAATTAATTGTAATGTATTAATTGGTCAAGCGGACCACGAAAGTAGTGAATTAATAAGTTTTTACTAAAGTTCAAGTTTCCTTAAAGTACACCACCTGTTTTTTTTTTTTTTCGAGGGTTCGCAACAGCAGAAGTCATATAAACCCTCAGGGTGCCAGGTTTTTGGAAAAGAAAAAACCATTTGTAAGCATGTCGGGTTCGAATGCACGGCCGCTGGATTCGAACCCGGGACCTTAACCTTACAGTGGTGAGCGCCGTGTCAACGCCTAAACCGTTGCCCCGCCCCTATACCACCTGTTCTTGCTTTTCTATTATTTTTATTTTTGTATATTTAATGATGTCTTAAATGTCAGTTTTCACATTTAGATTTAAACTTTTTTTCAATTTTACATCTATTTTGTAAGGTGTTTAGTGACCATTAGTTTATGATTATTTGGAGGTCGTGAGATGCGGTCTGGTATGACGTAGATTCAGAAAAACATTTTCTTTATCGTGCCATCGTTTCGATCTTTATTGAGAACATCTTCAGGGCCTGGTATTTATGAACATTGTTTAAATTATACAAATACATGTAGGATATGAAAAAATGAATTCATTTAATGCTTGAAATTTTAGACTCAATTGTAATAGAATAGTACAAATACTTTGAGTCTAAAATTTCCAACATTGTACAAATTCATTTTTTCACATCCTACATGTATTTGTAAAATTTAAACAATGTTTATAAATCCCAGGCCCTGAAGATGATCTCAATAAAGATCGAAACGTTGGCACGACAAAGAAATTTTTTTTTAAACTACGTCACATCAAACCGCACGCCACGATCTCCAAATTTAAATCTATTTTTTTTTTTTTATATTTATGTTATTTCTTATTTGCCCATCTACATCGTTTTTCTACGTTGGTGTCGCATTTTTATTTAAGGAATTGATTAACCACAAATAACATTTATTTTCGTTTTCGTTGACCTTCTTTTTTTCCATTATGGGTAGTTTTATTAATTTATTGTTGTTGTCATTTATTAGTAGAATAATAATTAATTTGTGGCATAAGTGTGATGAATTGTAAAAAAGGCTGCTATCTTCCTGTTAATGTTTCTTGATTATTTATTATTATATATTTATTCATGCCTTCCGGTTATAAGTTTTCATATTTAGATTAATACTTTTTTTCAGTTTAGCACCTAATTTTCTATGTATTTGTTTATTTCCTTTTTTTTTGCTTATCTACAACTTTTTTCGCAGATGTTGCATTTTTATTATAAATTTATAAATAAAAATTATTTTCGTTGTCCTTTTTTTTATTTTTTTAGTTATGGGTAATTTGTAATTTATTGTTTGTAAGTAATTTAATTTTTTAAGGCGGGTATAAATACTTAAATTGACTTATTGCTAGTGAAGCGTTTGGGTAGTTTTATTTGTATTTCCTTATTTTTTTAGTTTGTATAAATAAATTCAAAGTAAATATACATTATAAAATAAATATAAAAATTCCCCGCCTTCAAAAATAAATGGCTTTACAACAACTTATTGTATTATATAACAAGAGAAAATTCATTGTGCTGTTGCAAGACATTTCATTTTTTGGCGATAAATCACAAGTACACATAGGGTGTAATCAAGGACCTTTTTCTAGTATTAGTTCAAATATTTTGTCGAAAATAGTTTATTTGTTCGCCCCACAGTGCCACTCAGAAGTAAATTGTTTACAGGCACGTTAGCCGTCTTTTTTCCATCGGGACCAGGTTTGTCGAGAACCCTGCGGACCCAATATCGAGTCAAAAACTTTTTCTATCTATTTCTTTCAGACAGTGTAAAGTTTCATTGTGTTCTAACCCGGCGGAACATTGACGTGTCTGCCAAAGAGGGTGGCCTGGTGAAAAGTTTCGATTGGTATAGAAACCTATATAGATCATAAAAACCAGAATCATGAGGAATTCGGGCATCGAGGGGATATCTGGGGCTTTCAAGAATAAGACGAAAGAGAAAAATCAGCGCGAAATTCCTCCTGGCAACCGGAATACCCTAGTTATTTATCGTCTAAGGCTCAGAATTCACCCCGTTCCGATCATTCCTTCTCCTCGCCGTAAACGACAGAATTTCAAGAATTCGTCGGGCAAAACTGCATGGCACACAACAATGCGGAAAAGGTTAGGATCGAACAAAACGCCAATTTAAACAATCAAACCAAGTCCATCACGTTTATTAACATTAAAATCACTTTAAACCACGCATGAGACTAAGAGATAAGGCACGTTTTTCTCCTCTTTCATACTTAAGATTGTCGATCTTTCTCACGGCATATAAGTTGAATAATTTTTAAATTCAATTTTGCTACATTAATGCAGTTTTGCACAAACTTCGACCGCCTTGTTAACAGAGCGGTCCGCAAGTTGATGGTGTGGTCGGCAGTTTGATGGAAACTCGGGTCCGTCCAATTTTCTCAGCCCCCCCCCCCACGAAGAAACTGTACTAACAAATCAGAACATCAATAATCTTACAACGAGCGAGGTCGACTTATCAATAAAGCGAGCGAGCAGCCAGATACATGTAGGTAAAACAAGAGAGGAAATGATTGTGCGATTGCATATTAGTCAGTGAGTGAAAGAAAGAGTGAGTGTGAGTGTGAGAGAGACAGAGAGAGAATATATATGTAATAATTTGTTGAAGTCGTGAGGAGCAGTCAAGAATGGGGTAGTTTAGAAAAACACCTCTTTCATATTTTGCCGACGTTTCGACTTTCAGTCGGGTCCTCTTCAGGGCCTGGGTAAATTGCAAATCGTAAGTTGACTGATATATTTTCAACTGTATTGTATTTTTTACATTCAACATATATTTTGCCATTTACCCAGGCACTGAAGATGACCCGAATAAAAGTCGAAACATCCGCTGAAAAATGAGAAAGGTGTTTTTCTAAGATATCTCATTCTTGGTCGTTCCTCACGACTTAAACAAATTATGAATCAACATGTCACTAAGAAACACACACACATATATAATTTGTAAGCGAATAAATATGTAAGTACGTAAGCGAATAACATTGAGTAAGTCTTAAAAAGAAAATGGTCTAGGTGTACTATCAAAAGAGTCAACTAGAGAGTGACAGAGAGAGAGAGAGAGAGAGAGAGAGAGAGAGAGAGAGAGAGAGAGCGAGAAAGAAAGGAAGGCAGACAAAGGTAGCTAAGTGAAATAGATGAACTAGATAGACAGAGAGACGGAGAGACAAAGAATCAGAGAGTGAGAGAGAAAGCGAGAGAGAGAGAGAGAGAGAGAGAGAGAAGAGAGAAGAGAGATAGACAGAGAGAGAGAGAGAAAGAGAGAGAGAGAGAAGAGAGAAGAGAGAAGAGAGATAGACAGACAGACAGACAGACAGACAGACAGACAGACAGAGAGAGAGAGAGAGAGAGAGAGAGAGAGAGAGAGAACAATTGAGTAAGACAGTGAGCGAATAAAGATGTAACTGAATTAGCTAATAACTGAGTCAATGAGGAAATGAAGCTTAAAATCAAAATGTTTTTGTGAGTGAAAGAATCACCATGTTAATTACAGAAAAATAAAATGCGAAAAGATATGAGGTTCTGGGAGAAAATGCTGGAGAGAGAAAGAAAAAGATGAGGATAAAAATAGGAAACATTCACGCAAATAGACGTACAAGCAAATACGACTTGTATGTACGCGTGAATGCGAGAGTTAACATTCTATATTTATGACGGCCCTACATGGCTTTTTTGGGGTTGACATTTCGAATAACAGAAGACCTCTAAAGGGCTAAAAAAAGTAAAGGAGGAGAATTATTTATAAATTTGGCCTCCTCTTAGCAAGGTAGTTTTGTCAAGGAATTGACGTCCCAGGAGAGGCAGATGAATCACTTATGATACCCCTCAGATGAAACGGATAGGAAATTTGAGAAAACCCACCTACACCACTTTAACGTCTCCGCTTTTAACCTTTGGTGAATATAGTAGAATAGTACACCGCAATCCCAGCATATGGAGGATGTATTCAGCGGCTTTGATAAATAAAGAACTCGTGGCAGCCTGGCTGAATTATAAGCAGATCCCTAAATCATGTAAATATACGAAAAGGTTTTCGAACAGTTTCGTCCGAAGCCTACTGACGTGCTCAACCTTAATTGCCTGGATTCAGTAATACAGAATTGATACCGACATTTGTGAGAACACACGTCCCATGACAATTCTGGAAAGAGGAAAAGTTCAATTGGATAATCCTTTTCAATGCTTATGTTTACGCACAAAAGAACACATACGTATTTTTTAAAGAAAACACTAATTAAAACTCTGTTTGGCAGTTAATAATCACAGAAAAAGAAAAGGTTCTCCCATACTTTATTATTAGTATTACTGCATAAAAATATCATGACAGAAAACATCCCGTATGTTTCCTGATATGCTTTCCTATCATGAAACAATGATTTAAAATTTGATCACATAAATAATCTGTACTTGCAAGAAATCTGTCAACAAAAGGGAGTAATTAGGAGTAATAATAAGTAAATAAAATGATACAATCTAAATACTCAAATCAAAAGGTCAGTGCTAAAAGAAAAGGACGGTAGAAATGATAAATGATGGAGTGAGTATGGTGTTCAATCCTTTTTAAAAAGTAGTTCCTACTCACAGTAAGTTGCTTTGCAACGATCCGGATTTCGAGCCTTTTAGCTCATCATCAGTTGAAGGACTTCTGCAACCACGTCTCTCGACATGAATTGCCAAAGTGAACCCGCTGATACCTCCGCCAACGCGACGTTCCAATTTGCAGCTGATTTTTTTGATGGCGCTCAATTTGATCGTGCGAAACGCCGAAATTATAACACAAATAAATATTGTACTAGTATTTTAATTGTTATTATTATTATTATAGTAATTTAATAATATTAAGTATTTACTAGTATAAATTTGTGTTATAATTTCCGCGTTTCGCATGTTCAAATTGAGCGCCATTAAAAAAAATCAGCTGCTAATTGGAACGTCGCGTTGGCGGAGGTATCAGCGGGTTCACTTTGGCAATTCATGTCGAGAGACGTGGTTGTAGAAGTCCTTCAACCTGATGATGAGCTAAAAGGCTCGAAATCCGGATCGTTGCAAAACAACTTACTGTGAGGAGGAACTATCTTTTTAAAAAGGGTTAAAAGGATGGTTATAAAAGGTTATTTCATCACTGGGGATTTTAATTAAATAGATCGAATTTCGGCAAAGTTGTAGAAACTGCACAATTTATGAATGTTTAGAACTCAGGCCCAAGTGGAAACTAGGACGGAAATTGCTCTTTCTCTCTTTCTCTTTCTCTCTCTCTCTCTCTCTCTCACTCTCTCTCTCTCTTTCTCACTCTCGCTCGCTGTCTCTCTCTCTCACTCTGAAATTCAAAGTCCCCCTTATGTCGTGGAACAGTAGGCAACGCTTCACGCTGGGCTACAAAGTTTTATCAAAAGAAAACTTCTTAGGAGGGGATAACGACTGGAATGGCAAGGATAACGTGGTTTAAATCCGATATCACCGCTTTAAAATTCATCCATTGTCACTATTTATATTAAATAATAATCTGTACAATTATAAATCAATAATACATACCTTCAAAAAATAATTTACAAAGAAAAGATTTTATGATTAAATCTACCTTTTTATTACAATAATACTTAATAACTGTATAATATATCTTAATTTAATTACATTCTAATAAAACAGTTATTAAGGATATATAATATATTATAAGCATATTTTTATTGGTTACCTAATTCTATAGATCTACAGTTCAATTAATTCATACTTATTTCAGACTTAGCATGGTAAATTCCGGATGTGCAAATTTTTTATTTCATTGGAATTTTATTATAACCTGCGATTTTTGGTTACGTAATTTGATGATACTTAGATATATTTACATTGTAGGGATGGTATCTGTTGCACAAGGCTTGGGCGACACTATTGGGGTGCTGGGAGTGATTATTGTGAAACTTGGTAAAATTTTGGAGAATTAATTCACTCTACAATAGGAAGGATTCTTCCGCGTTTCGGAGATACAGGGCATTACGCTAGAAGGCCAGGACAGATTCGACCTAGGTCTAAGGACGAGAGAGACGATGGATTCATCACTCATCAGGCGTTATGAAACCGCGGCATCGGGTAAAGAGATAAAGAAATTTGGTAAGACAAGAACGAAATGTTTCAATTTCCTCCAGAAATTATTACGATCTTTGCATGGATCCCCTTCACACGAAGCAACTCGTTTCACTGACGAGTGTAAAATGAAAATGAAAAAAATATCTGTGCCACAAACACAAACAAATTAATCGCAAAAAGACAAAAATCGGGACCTGACCCAAATAAATTATAACAATAACCTACAAAAAATAAATGTATTCAGATTAAGAAATAAAAATAAATGATCTGTGACATATACAACTCCTTGCCATTTACAAGAAAAGATCAGGTGCCTTCAACAACTGGAAAAAGAGTCCTTCCTCGTCCTTTTCTGTCTCAGCTCGCACTGCCGAGCCTGCGGTTGGGCATTAGCTTATCCTTTGAGATAATACTCATTGTTGAAAATATTATTATATAACGTAACAAGATGGCTCATGTAAACCCAGGGCAAGGCACCCAACTGGTGGACCTCTTCTTACCACAACTCCAGAACATGTCCATGCTTCAATTAGCGTAAAAACATGTGAATTGGACATTGGAAGATTGGGGACGAGTTCTCTCTTACAGATGCGTTAAGAGTTGGCCACAAATCTTTGGGTGGGTGTAATTTCATATAGAAACGCTCCGGAGAAAGGTACTCCTACCCATGCTGTATGGTTCTTCAGGTGGTATAGTTTGGTGGGTCACTGATGATCTGAGGTAGCATTTCCTTGGGTGCCCGCACCGAATTGGTTGTGGTGCGAAGAAGATCTCTAACTTCACAGAGGTAAAAGACATTTGCCCCTCAACGGTGAGAGATTCTTACTAATGCAGGACAATGCCAGGCCCCATCGAGAACGTACAGCGATGACTACCTCCATTGAGTGCTTGGAGCGGCCAGCTCGATCTCCAGATTTGAACCCGATGGAACACATGGTCCTAGCACTAAACAAGAGTTATTAACGAAAAAATTCTTCTCTTTCTATATGACCCGGCTGAATTTTTCTTCAACTCTCACACACCAATGACGCTATTAAGTTTTTATTTAAATACGTGTTTAATGTTTTTTAGTCTAGTTTCAAATTTTTCCATTTTCTTTGGAGAAAAATTATACAGGGTACCTCAGACCCAGTTCAACTTCAAAATTTGAACCCTATACATCCTAGAATTTTTACGTTTTTTTTGTGCCATAACTTTGTAATTTTTGGACCAATTTAAAATTAAATTGTTTTTAACGTAAGAAAATC